>NC_057808.1:18192071-18437810 GCF_018294505.1 Triticum aestivum | reverse complement strand
GGCATCCCCGCCGCCCGAGCTTCCGCGACCGCCGCCTCCTCCGACCTCCCACCGGCGCCGCCACCCGCACCCGCGCCTTCCCCGAGCTCCGGCCCTCTCCTCCGTCTGAGCTCCGGCGAGCTCGCTTCGCTGCCTCGGGTCGCGTGCCCGATCCAGATCCAAAGAGGTTGACCCTGATTTTTCCTCTAACTCCCGAAGTATTTTCACATTATGTGCTCATGTTCATCACATCATATCTCATTGCATACGGCTCCGTTTTGCGTGCATGATATATCGAAATGTTCGTCTCGAGATGCTCTTCATTTTTTTCCATTGTGCCATGCTCGTTTGAGTCCATATTGATGCCCAAATCTCTGGTGCAAGAGTGCTATACGATGTTTACTGCTGTTACTTATCAGAACTTGGTGATTTGTTATTTTTGTTGCAATTGATGTGTGCATCTTATGAGCATGAGCTCTACAGGTGTTTTGATCTATGCCATGCCATCTTTACAGAGGTGTATGCCATTTATTTTTTCTGATCTTTACAGAGGTGTATTGCCATGTCAAGCCTCTAACCATCCTTTCCTAGCAAACCATTGTTTGGCTAAGTTACCGCTTTTGCTCAGCCCTTCTTATTGCGTTGCTAGTTGCAGGTGAAGTTGAAGTTGTTTCCATGTTGGAACATGGATATTTTTGGAATATCACAATATCTCTTATTTAATTAATGCATCTATATATTTGGTAAAGGGTGGAAGGCTCGGCCCTATGCCTGGTGTTTTGTTCCACTCTTGCCGCCCTAGTTTCCGTCATACCGGAATTATGTTCCTTGAGTTTGCGTTCCTTACGCGGTTGGGTGATTTATGGGACCCCCTTGACAGTTCACCTTGAATTAAACTCCTCCAGCAAGGCCCAACCTTGGTTTTACCATTTGCCACCTAAGCCTTTTTCCCTTGGGTTTTCGCGAGCCCGAGGGTCATCTTTATTTAAACCCCGGAGCCAGTGTTCCTCTGAGTGCTGGTCCAAACTAGAGCCACTTGCAGCGCCACCTTGGGGAAACTCGAGGGCTGGTTTTAGTTGTACATAGTGTTCATCCGGTGTGCCCTGAGAACGAGATATGTGCAGCTCCTATCGGGATTTGTCGGCACATCGGGCGGCTTTGCTGGTCTTGTTTTACCATTGTCGAAATGTCTTGTAAACCGGGATTCCGAGACTGATCGGGTCTTCCCGGGAGAAGGTTTATCCTTCGTTGACCATGAGAGCTTATAATGGGCTAAGTTGGGACACCCCTGCAGGGTATTATCTTTCGAAAGCCGTGCCCGCGGTTATGAGGCAGATGGGAATTTGTTAATGTCCGGTTGTAGAGAACTTGACACTTGACTTAAATTAAAATACATCAACCGTGTGTGTAGCCATGATGGTCTCTTCTCGGCGGAGTCCGGGAAGTGAACATGGTTTGAGTTATGCATGAACGTAAGTAGTTTCAGGATCACTTCTTGATCATTTCTAGCTTCGCGACCGTTGCGTTGCTTCTCTTCTCGCTCTCTTTTGCGTATGTTAGCCACCATATATGCTTAGTGCCTGCTGCAGCTCCACCTCATTACACCATCCTTTCCTATAAGCTTAAATAGTCTTGATCTCATCGGTGTGAGATTGCTGAGTCCTCGTGACTCACAGATTCTACCAAAACAGTTGCAGGTGCCGACGATACCCGTGCAGATGACGCAACCGAGCTCAAGTGGGAGTTCGACGAGGAACGTGGTCGTTACTATGTTTCGTTTCCTGATGATCAGTAGTGGAGCCCAGTTGGGACGATCGGGGATCTAGCATTTGGGGTTATCTTATTTTCATTTGGATTCGACCGTAGTCGGTCTATGTGTGGATTTTGGTTGATGTATGAATTAATTTATGTATTGTGTGAAGTGGCGATTGTAAGCCAACTCTCGTTATCCCATTCTTGTTCATTACATGGGATTGTGTGAAGATGACCCTTCTTGCGACAATACCTACAATGCGGTTATGCCTCTAAGTCGTGCCTCGACACGTGGGAGATATAGCCGCATCGAGGGCGTTACAAGTTGGTAATCAGAGCCATCCCCGACTTAGGAGCCCCCTGCTTGATCAAATCGCTGGCGTTGTTGAGTCTAGAACAAAAATGTTTTGAGTCTTAGGATTATATATATCGGAGAGTAGGCTTCTTTTTACTCCTCAGTCCCTTCGTCGCTCTGGTGAGGCCTCCTGACGTAGAAGTTTTGACTCTTCTCTCCTCAAATTTCACTAAAAAAAATTTAGGATCATGTGGGTATCTTGGAATCGTTCCGATGGTTTTGTGACGAGAACATTGTTCTTGGTGCCTCCTGACATTTAGGGGTTGTGGCAGTGTCCCGGGGAGTTGAGCTCCGAGGTGGTGTCGTCACAATTTTATCGTTGCAGTTCTGGAATACCTGAGTTTCGCCGACATCGAAAATCTCTTTTATGCAGTTGTTGGTGAGATCACCTCGACGCCACCCAGTACTGGGGCGGGAGTTCGGGAGTATTGCCATAACTCGTATAACGGATGCTTTTCGAAGGTTGAGGCACACGATTTCCGAAGGTTTCTTGGTTATGTGTTGACGGATGGATACAGCTGGATCTAGGGATTGCTAGTTTGGGTGATATATTTTGTGTCCCCTGTATCCCCAACACCAGATTGCATAACCAGAAAGTTTCGGGAGTTTATAGGTGGGACTCAAGTAGCTCTTAGCATTTCTTCCCGCAGATATTTGGTTTGTGATTGGGTAATCCTTACCACTTATTTGTTCCACTCGTGCCTTTTTATTTTATTCATCAATCTCTTATCAAGTGGCTTCTCACCTTAATGGAAGTGTGATGATTTACTATGGAATTCATTCGTTCATCCTCGTTCGAATGTTTATTGTGAAGACTATATGTTGCAATTTCTATCCGTTGATTCAACTTCTCTATTTGTCTATCAAGATGCTAACGGATGTCACCCTCTTCAGGATGGCTCCGCCAACGCGTCAGAATCCGTTACGCAATGAGGGGAGTCAGGCGAACCCTCCGCCACCACCTCCACCTCCGGAGGCATGGCAAGCTATCATGGCAGCCACCAACGCCAATGCTCAGATGATTTTGCAACTCTTGCAAGAGCGCACCCAAGGGCAAGACAATCAAGGAAATCAAGGCCAAGGCAACAACCAGCCTCATTTCGCCACCCTCAACCAGTTCCTCGCAAATCAGCCCAAGTCTTTCAGCTACTGTGCCGAGGCCACAGACGCCGATGATTGGCTCGTGGACATCAACAAGCATTTTGAATGTAGCAATGTCAGGCCTGAGGACTTTGTCAAGTTCGCTTCTTTTCAACTCAAGGATCAAGCTGCCGAGTGGTATCAACAATACAAGGATTCCAGAGGAGGTCGTGTGATTACCTGGGATGATTTCCGCCGAGACTTCAAAGCTCACCACATTCCACAAAGTGTTGTTGAGAGAAAGTGTGAGGAGTTCCGCAATCTCAAGCAAGGCAGCATGTCCGTGTATCAATACAATACTCAGTTTCAGAAACTCGCTCGCTTCGCTAAGCAAGACGTTCCTGATGAAAAGAGCATGATCTATCAATTCAGAGGTGGCCTCAGAGAAGATCTGCAATTACCTCTCGTGCTTTTTGAGCCGACCAAGTATGATGATTTCTACAATATGGCACTGAAGCAAGAGGCTGCTCAGCTCAAGTGTGAGGCTTCTAAGAAGAGAGTCAGGGACGCAGTTCAGTTTTCTTCTTCCTCGCTAGTGGCTGCTAAGCAACAGAAGTTCTGGTTGCCTCCTCCTCCTCCGTTTCGCCAGCCTTTCCAGCAGAAGAACAAAGGTGGCCATGGATCTTCCCACCCACCCAACCCTGGCTATCAGAACAAGTCTCAGAATCAAGCTCCAAAGTCGAATGCTCCTTATCATCGTCCACTCTGAGAGGTGACTTGCAACAAGTGTCAGCAGAAAGGTCACTATGCTAACAAGTGTTTCAACCAAAGGCGCCTTCCGCCTCCTCCTCCTGTGAGATCTTCCAGCAATGAAGTGGTCAAGCATAATACCGAGTCTTCTAAGGTGAACATGATGAATGCAGCTCAAGCGGAGGAATCTACTGATGTGATAATGGGTAATCTCCCAGTTAACGACTTTCCTGCAAAAGTTCTTTTTGATACTGGTGCATCGCATTGTTTCATGTCAAGATCATTTGTTGCAAAGCATGATTTCATTTCGGAAATGTTGGGAAAACCCATGGGAGTTGTTTCTCCGGGCTCTGCTATGAGGGCTACCACAATGATTCCGGAGGTTTCTATCAAGATGGGCAACTATAAATTTTTGTCTAAACCTTTTGTTCTTGGTGACTCGGATATTGATCTAATTCTCGGGATGGACTGGCTTTCTAAGCACAAAGCTCAACTTGATTGTGCTGCCAGGGAATTCAATTGACACACTCTTCTGAGGATGTTATCATCTATGCCGCTCGTGATGAAACCATTCGGTTATTTTCTCTCAATGAGAAGGGCGAGTTGGATGCTATCTCTCAAATTCCAGTCGTTTGTGAGTACCAAGATGTCTTTCCAGAAGAGCTTCCGGGTATGCCTCCTCACCGGCCAGTTGAGTTCGTTATCGATCTTGAGCCTGGCACGGAACCCGTTTGCAAGCGTCCTTACAAGCTTGGACCCAAGGAGCTGAAGGAATTGAAGAAACATCTCGATGAACAAGAGCATCTGGGTTTGATCAGACCGAGTTCATCTCCATGGGGTTGTGGTGTTCTGTTTGTCCAGAAGAAGGATGGCACGAACCGACTTTGTGTCGACTACCGTCCATTGAACAAGAAGACAATCAAGAACAAGTATCCACTTCCCAACATCAATGAGCTATTCGAGCAACTCAAGGGTGCTAAAGTATTCTCCAAGCTTGACCTTCGTATGGGTTATCATCAGATTCGCATTCGTGAAGAAGATATTCCCAAGACAGCATTCAGAACAAGCTTTGGTTCTTATGAATATACTGTCATGTCTTTTGACCTTGTCAATGCTCCTCCAACATTCTCTTGAATGATGAATTTCATCTTCAACCCCTATACCAATGAATTCGTCCTGGTGTATCTCGATGATATCTTGGTCTTCTCCAAGAATAAGAAGGATCATGCCAAACATTTGCGATTGGTGCTCGACAAGCTCAGAGAGTATCAATTCTATGCGAAGTTTTCCAAATGTGAGTTTTGGCTTGATGAAGTTCTTTACCTTGGTCATATCATCTCTGCCAAGGGCATCGCTATTAATCCCGAGAAGGTGTCCACAATTGTGAATTGGGAACCTCCTCAGAATGTCAAGCAGCTCCGCAGTTTTCTTGGTCTTGCAAGCTATTGCCGAAGATTCGTTGAGAATTTCTCTAAGATTGCAAAGCCTCTTTCCAACCTCCTCCAGAAGCATGTGAAGTATGTCTGGACTCCTGAGTGTGACGTTGCTTTCAACACTCTCAAAGAGAAACTCGTCACAGCTCCTGTCTTGACTCCTCCTGACGAATCCAAGCCATTCGAAGTTTTCTGTGATGCTTCTCTTCAAGGTCTCGGTGCTGGGTTAATGCAAGAGAAGAAAGTTGTGGCCTATACCTCTCGTCAGTTGAAGCCCAATGAAAAGAACTACCCCACTCACGATCTTGAGTTGGCGGCAGTTGTCCATGCATTAATAACATGGAGACATCTCTTATTGGGAAGAAAAGTGGACATATTCACCGACCACAAGAGTCTCAAGTACATCTTCACTCAGCCCAACCTCAACCTCAGGCAAACTCGATGGGTCGAGATGATTCAAGAGTACAATCCGAGTATTGAATATACTCCAGGAAAAGCCAATGTCATTGCAGATGCTTTGAGCAGGAAGGCTTATTGCAACAGCTTAATTCTCAAGCCATTTCAACCGGATCTTTGTGAAGTTTTCCGCAAGCTGAATCTCCAAGTTGTTCCTCAAGGCTTTCTTGCCAACCTCATAGTCTCTCCTACTTTGGAAGATCAAATTCATGAGGCACAACTCCTGGATACCATGGTGAAGAAGGTGAAACGTGGTATTGACAAGGGTCTATCTAAATACAAGTGCTATCGCATTGATGACAGAGACACTTTATTCTTCGAGGACGGGATTGTGGTTCCTAGAGGTGATCTAAGGAAGTCATTATGAACGAGGCGCACAATTCTCTTCTTTCCATTCATCCTGGAAGTACGAAGATGTACCATGACCTCAAGCAGTCGTATTGGTGGACCCAAATGAAGTGAGAAATAGCTCAATTCGTGAATGAATGTGATGTCTGTCGAAGGGTGAAAGCAGAACACCAACGACCAGCTGGTCTCCTCCAACCTCTTGCTATACAAGAATGGAAGTTTGATCATATCGAAATGGACTTCATGACTGGATTTCCCAAGTCCAAGCGCGGAAATGATGCTATCTTCGTTGTCATTGACAAGCTTACTAAAGTGGCTCATTTCCTTCCAATCAAAGAATCTATCACAGCAGCTCAGTTGGCAGAGCTATACACCTCCAGGATTGTCTCCTTGCACGGCATTCCACAATTGATATCTTCAGATCGTGGAAGCATCTTCACTTCTAAGTTCTGGGACTCCTTCCAGAAGGCCATGGGCACCAACATTCGCTTCAGCATAGCTTTCCATCCTCAAACTAGTGGCCAAGTCGAGCGAGTCAATCAAATCCTTGAAGATATGCTCAGGGCTTGTGTCATTTCCTTTCGCATGAAGTGGGAAGATTGTCTTCCATATGCCGAATTCTCCTACAAGAACAGCTTCCAAGCGAGTTCGGGCAAGGCCCCATTCGAGATTCTATATGGCAGAAAGTGCCGTACTCCTCTCAATTGGTCAGAGACTGGTGAACGCCAACTTCTTGGCAATGACTTAATCACAGAGGCTGAAGAAATGTGTAAAGTCATCCGTGAAAATCTCAAAGCCGCGCAATCGCGCCAGAAGAGTTACTATGATAGCAAGCACCGTGATGTGGCTTTCGAGATCGGAGACCATGTCTACCTCCACGTCTGTCCAATGAAAGGCACTCGTCGCTTCGGTATCAAAGGGAAGCTTGCCCCTAGATACGTGGGTCCTTTCAAGATCATTGGCAAAAGAGGCGACCTCGCCTATCAACTTGAGCTTCCCTCCAACTTCGCAAGTGCTTCAAGACTCCTGAGCGCACCATCAACTTCGAAGAGATTGAACTCCAAGAAGATCTGTCTTATCATGAGCACCCCGTTGCTATTCTTGAAGAAACTGAGCGCAAGACTCGCAACAAGTCAATCAAATTCCTGAAAGTGAAGTGGTCACACCATTCCGACCGAGAAGCCACCTGGGAACGCGAGGACCACCTCCGTTCTGAATATCCGGAGTTCTTTCAGTCCTAGATCTCGGGACGAGATCCTCTCGTAGTGGTGGAGTCTTGTAACACCCCGGATGTAACTTTCCATATTTGTAACTCCAAGTCTTGCCATTTTCGGCTATGTGTTACGATATTCCCTTGGTGGTCGGGTTTTGTTTTCGTTTTGCATTTTGTTCATGTCATGCATCTCATATCATGTCATCATGCGCATCTCATTTGCATACATGTTTGTCTCATGCGTCCGAGCATTTTCCCCGTTGTCTGTTTTGCAATCCGACACTCCCACGTGCACCGGCGCACCCCTCTTGTCTCTTTTCATGAGCGGGTGTTAAACATTCTCGGAATGGACCGACGCTTTCCAAGTGGCCTTGGTATACCACCGGTAGACCACCTGTCAAGTTTCGTTCCATTTGGAGGTCGTTTGATACTCCAACGGTTAACCGGGTAACCGCAAAGGGCTTTTGTGTGTTGCAGCAAAAACCCCCTCCAAACAGCCCAATAACCCACTTAAGTCACCTCCATGCTCTCGGTCCTTCGATCACGATCGTGTGGGCGAAAACCGCACTCCATTTGGAGTCTCCTAGCTCCCTCTACCTATAAATATGTGCCTCCCCCGAAATTCTCGCGCAGATCAAACCCTAGCCCCGCTCCCTCCGCGCGCCGGACACGTCCGGTCCGCGCCGGACGAAATCACGCCGCCGCCCAGAGCCAATCCCGCGCCAACACGTCAGCACCGCGCCGCTCCACCGCCGCCGGCCCGCGAAGGCCGTCGCGAGCCCGCGGGCCCGTACGCCGCCATCCGCCCCGCGCGCCGTCCCCGCCGCCTCGCCGCCGCCCGACCGCGCCCGAGCCGCCTCCGCGCGCCGCCCGCGCCCGCCGGTCGCTGTCCCTGCTGCCTCGTCACCTCGCCGTTGGCGCCCGCCGGCGTGCTCGCCGCCCGAGCCTCCGCGACCGCCGCCTCCTCCGACCTCCCGCCGGCGCCGCCACCCGCACCCGTGCCTTCCCCGAGCTCCGGCCCTCTCCTCCTTTCAAGCTCCGGCGAGCTCGCTCCGCTGCCTCGGGTCGCGTTCCTGATCCAGATCCAAAGAGGTTGACCCTGATTTTTCCTCCAAGTTCCGAAGTATTTTCACATTATGTGCTCATGTTCATCGCATCATATCTCATTGCATATGGCTCCGTTTTGCGTGAAAGATATATCGATATGTTCACCTCGAGATGCTCTTCATTTTGTTCCATTGTTCCATGCTCGTTTGAGTCCATCTTTATGCCCAAATATCTGGTGCAAGAGTGCTATACGATGTTTACTGCTGTTACTTATCAGAACTTGGTGATTTGTTATTTTTGTTGCAATTGATGTGTGCATCTTATGAGTATGAGCTCTACAGGTGTTTTGATCTATGCCATGCCATCTTTACAGAGGTGTATTTCATGTATTTTTTGTGATCTATGCGGGGACTAGCACAAGCATGCAAACTAGGCTTCGTGATGTTTCTGCTTTCAGGGACTTAGAATTTTGCCAAGTCCTTTATCTGTTGTTATTTTGTTGCCATGTATCCAGGTGTCTACCGTGAGATCCATGCTTATTTTGAGTATGTTCATTAAGGATGTTTTGTAGATATAGTTATGTTATATCCATCCATGCCCCTGTTTGAAATTATGGAGTGCCCTAGCATGACTTAAGCTTGCTCTACTTTTGCTATACAATATTCCTGGCAGATTGTTAACATGATATTCAATTTTGCCAAGGTTGTTGTAGTTGATCCATACATGCTATGAACTTTCTCTTGCCATGGTTAGCTTCATAAACATTCAATATTTCTGTAGGTATGCTTTTTTTGTCATGCATTTCTTTGTGGTGAGTGAATCGAGCTCACAAAGATGACTTCATAATGCTGTTAATGCCATGTTCTGTTTTCTGCTGTCTGAAACCTGTTAACGAAACTTGCTATGTTTACATGGGTGCCATCATATCTTCTGATCCCTTTTGGCTCATGGTCATTAAGGAACTTTTGTTCTATGCATTTAGTAGATTCATGCCGTTCCTAGTTTTGCTATGTTAAGTTCAGGTAGCATGTGTTTTGCTTGCTCTGAACATTGCTACCTGATGCTGTTTCAGCCATGTCCAGTAATTTCAGTCTGTGAACCTGATATCTTTTGCACTTTTGCCATGTTTGTTTGAACCTGTTATGTTGTGATCTAGCCGTAGCTCAGTGTCCATATTTTGTCAAGCATCTCCTGTAGATCACTGCCATATGCTTTGTTGCTATGTTGGGGTGCTTTAGCATAGTTACTTGATGTATTCTAAGTGCTATCATGCTGTTAGTCGCAGAATTGTGTCATTCTTGTTTTGCTTGCCATTTGCAAACCGTGCATCCGTTTCCGGTGATCTTTATATCGATTTCGACCGAAATCATCTCATCTTTCCAGTGGCATACTTGGTTTGCCAAGTTACTTCTTTGTTCATCCTTTTTCTTCCGGAGCACGCATACGCATCGCATATCACATCTCGCATGTCATGCATGTATTGCATCATGTTGTTTGTGCATTTCCCGTGATTGATTGTGGTTCCATTGCTTGTGTTCTTGCTGTGGGTAGAGCCGGGAGACGAGTTCATGAACGAGGAACCTGTTGAGTACGCTTACGAGGATCAAGCTTTCGTCAACTCTGAGAACCTTGCAGGCAAGATGACCATACCCTCGAAATCACTTCTATCTTTGCTTTGCTAGTTGTTCGTTCTATTGCTATGCTGCGCTACCTACCACTTGCTATATCATCCCTCCCATATTGCCATGTCGAGCCTCTAACCATCCTTTCCTAGCAAACTGTTGTTTGGCTAAGTTACCGCTTTTGCTCAGCCCGTCTTATAGCGTTGCTAGTTGCAGGTGAAGTTGAAAGTTGGTTCCATGTTGGAATATGGATATTTTTGGAATATCACAATATCTATTATTTAATTAATGCATCTATATATTTGGTAAAGGGTGGAAGGCTCGGCCCTATGCCTGGTGTTTTGTTCCACTCTTGCCGCCCAAGCTTCCGTCATACCGGGATTATGTTCCTTGAGTTGCGTTCCTTACGCGGTTGGGTGATTTATGGGACCCCCTTGACAGTTCGCCTTGAATAAAACTCCTCCAGCAAGGCCCAACCTTGGTTTTACCATTTGCCACCTAAGCCTTTTTCCCTTGTGTAGTGGAATTGTCACGGTAGATGTCCTCGTGCAAGGACTTAGTCGTGGAGGCATCGCAACTAGGAAGCTTAAAGGGGTTAAACGGGACAAAGGACATGAGGATTATACTGGTTCGGCCCCTTACGGTGAAGGTAAAAGCCTACTCCAGTTGAGGTTGGATTACTTAGGGTTTCGATGACCAGGGAGCTAAACCGCTATGCCTGCCTATCGATCTGATCTTACTTGTCCTGAACCGCCGCGGGGTCGTCCCTTTATATAGAGAGGTTAACGCCCAGCGGCTCTCAGAATCCCGACCGGCTTATAACAGTGTCCGGCTCAGACTCTTAACTATTCTTTCCTTACACTACAAGTCATGCCTTAACGGCGGTTTATCACTACGGGCCTTAAGCCGCCTCTAGGCCTTAAGCCCATTACTGAACCGCCATCCTCAAGCTTGATATTGGGCTTCATGGGATGATCGTCGTGACGTAACCCGGCCCCTCCTGGGCGGGTGACACCAGCAGTTATATTCCCAACATTAGGCCCCAGATTGATTTGAACCGGTTCATGTCAATCTTCAATACCTTAATAAAAAATCTTCTGGCTTCTGTCTGCGCAAAGGCTATAACCCGCCATGACATCATCTTCTGGATTCTTGGTAACCCGCCGTGACGTCATCCGCCATTAATGCATGTTTTTCTCAACCGTATCTCAACGGATCCTTATGTTAATAACTATCCCAAAAATCGAGGCGTCTCTGCAGCTGGATAACCATGTCTACAGCCTCCTCGTTTCTCGCGCCCATTCATCAGCCGTCCCTTATAAGTAGGCCCGGCCTTTAGGTCTTCGTCATTCTTCCCTTTCCATCGTCTTCCTCCTCTCGACGCCTCAGAGCCCGAGCTCCGCTGCCACCGCCGCGCATCCCGTCTGCACCAACCAAGGCTGCTGCATCGACCTGTCTTGACAAGAGAACCGCGGCGCACCTCCGCTGCTCATCAGCACCAGTAAGTCCTCGCCATCCCGTATACTAGATCCGCATTAGGGTTCGCGAGTTCTTCTGTGTTCTTCGTGGTTCCTCGCGATTCCTTCGCAATTCTTCCACAACGACCTCCTTTGATCCAGGAGTAGTGCATAACTTCGGCGGTAGTCGTTTCACACCCATTTTCAATACTAGCAGATCCCTTTTGCTTGCAAAAAGACCTCATTTAGAGCTTATGAACTTCTCTGTATCAGTTTTTAGGTCTAGAAATTTTTCTTTTCTGGACGATCGTTTGATCCAAAATAATCCCTGCAATCTGTGAAACTTGTTTGTGCAACACTTAGGCAAAAACTGCATCTGTTAGCCATGGCGGGTCATATCGCCAGCTTAAAAGAGGCCATGCTTTGTGAAATTTCCGGATCATTCATAATAGAGTTCAATAACTTAATTGCTCATGATATCCACGGCGGCTTAAATAACCTGACACAATTAGCCATATATCATTAGGCCCCTTCATAAGCCGCCATCTTGAATACTGAACTGAAACTTTCCTCCGGCTTAAATTTGAACCGGAAATTTTATTTTGTCATAGGCTTCCATCTTTCACAATGCCGCCTAAGGCTCCCAAAGCACCCATCACATGCAACTGGGTTAGATCCAACGTCACCGACAGCATCTTAGCTGATTTTGTAAAGACGGGTTATCTGCCAAGGAAAGAGGTCATGTCCTATCGTGCTCCTGACCCGTCAGAAGAGAAGCCTCAACCCAAGGATGGGGAAGTTGTCATATTTACTGATCACATGAACCGGGGCTTTGCTCCACCCGGCTCAAAATTCTTCAGAGATGTCCTGCACTTTTTTGATCTGCGACCTCAAGACATCGGACCCAATTCCGTGTCAAACATCTGCAACTTCCAAGTGTTCTGTGAGGTGTACCTCGGAGAAGAACCCAGCTTGCTACTCTTTAGGGAGTTATTTTATCTGAACCGCCAGAATGAATGTGCCAACGGGCCTAGCTTGGAGCTCGGTGGAATCTCAATCCAACGACGGAGAGATTGTCTCTTCCCTTATGCTGAGCCGCCAAGCCACCCGAAAGATTGGAACCAGACATGGTTCTACTGCCAAGACACTTCTCCGGCTGATGAGAACCCTCTGCCCGGCTTTCGCGCCCTGCGTCTGGAGTCAAATCACCCCTTGCCAGACAAATTATCTCAAGCTGAACGTCAACCACTTACTCCCACCATCAACAAAATCAAAGCTCTTCTGGGGAACGGCCTAAATGGCATTGATCTGGTCCGGGTCTGGATTGCCTGGCGGGTGATTCCTTTAAGCCGCCGCCCCGGCTTGATGTGTGATTACACGGGCCAGAAGGATGATCCTCTTCGGCACAGTCCAGACGACTTACCTGAGGACTTCATTGACGATACAACCAAGTCTCTTCTTAACGAGAGCCTGGCAGATTGCGGGAGAGTGGGCTTAAGCCCTTTCTGCAAGGCTAACCCGGCTCCAGCGGTAAACCATTGACCTGAATACTTCACCTTCCATTTTAACGATTTGTCTTAACTCACTAACCTTTGTTGTATTTTACAGGCTAATGATAAATTCTGGAAGGTCAAGTATGACCACGAAGCTGCCAAGAAAGCCAGAAAAATTAAGAAAGCCGCCAGGAAAGCCGCTCCCGTAAGAAGGGGAATAAACCTAGTGCCTCAGACCTGCTTCATCTGGAAGACACCTCCGAGTCAGAGGTAGCTCTTGACTCTTTAGGCTCCTTTTTTAACCATCTTATTGACACGGATTATCAGCAGGAGGACACCGGAACGAGTCATGAAGTGAATGAAGAGGTAACTATAATTTCCTCCGACTCCGAGCCTTTGCCGAGACAGAAAGTCCGAAGAGTAACCCGGAAAGTAAGATTTTCACATCCTTTAGCTTATCAAGATCCTCAATTTCTTTTGAAGCGACAGATTTATGAGAGTCGGAGGCAGACCCGGACCAGCAAAGATGCAGACCTCTCCTCCGGCTTACCCGAAGCATCAAGGAAGCGCCGGACTGAGGTTATCTCCGACTTATATTCTTTGTATCCTTTGGCGGGCGCCACTCGTCACCCACTCAATTCTTCTGACTCAAACTACCAGGGAACTTCGCCTTCCTCCGGCGACTCAATGCAGTCCAGCTTGCCGGCTTTCAAAACCGCTCCCGGGTAATGATGATCAGTTTATTTTGTGCTTATCTTACTCATGTTTTTGCACTAACCCTTTGACTTGCAGTGTACAAGTGAAACCCAGCAAAAGGGCGAAGAAAAATAAGCCGGCCGAAGAGCCGGTCCTGGCTGAGCCGAAACTTAGAACGGCTGCTCCTGATGCCTCTGCTGATGAACCGCTGGCTGTACCATCTCCTGATGCCACCACTGCTCCATCTGCTGAACAAGCTATGGAGAACCCGGAGATTTCCAGCCCGGCTCATCCAGATGATCCGGATGTTGAGATCACCCGGACTGAATTTGTCGAACCGGGAGGACCTACCTTGCTGGCCAAGTGCTCTACCAAGGAAGAATTTCTGGAGCGCCGCCGGGCCAAGCTGGCCATCACTGATTATGCTCATCTGAGCATTGAAGATATTTTGTCTCTAGCTATGTGAATCAAGTGCACAACAGCCGGGATCTGGAGATTGACATGGTGAAACAAATACAGCAAAAATCTGAGGTACAACTCTCTTTCTTACTCCATAGTTATACTTACCATGCCAGCCCCCAAGTCTATTACTTATGATAAAAATATGTTGTAGACTTAATACCGGCTTAGTAATCACTGCAAGAAAACCGGCTTACCTGATAGCACTCAAGGTCCAGTTTAATCAGCATATCTGAACCGGTCCTTACCTTGTTTTAATCAAGTAGTTGAACAGCAATATGCATTAGCCCCCAAGTGCCAAGTACCTTTGCTTGCAAAGTGCTTGGGACTTATTTGCATGAACCGCCACTGTAAATAGAGCTCTTCAGCATACATTAGCCCCCAAGTGCCAAGTGTCTTTGCTTGCAAAGTGCTTGGGACTTAATGTTGCATTATAATCACCCTAACTGTGACCCGGAATTTATACAGGCCGCCTTCAAGCAATTTGAATCGAAGATCTCTGATTTAAAGAACCGCCTGAAGACTCAAGAAAATGAAACCCAAAAGGCCAACTCCAAGTTTGAATTCAGTGTATCTGCTCAAGAGAAACTGAAGAAGAAGTTTGAAGCAGAGAGAAAAGCCTGGGCGGATGAAAAGACGGCTTTGCTCAGCCGGGCCGAACAAGCGGAGGCCACTCTTGCTGAAACAGCCGCCGAGCTATCCGGCTTAAAACGCCATGTTTCTCAGATGGTCTCCGCAATCTTTGGTAAGTTACTCTATAAGTGTTTAGCTAGTTTACATCTTTTCCAAAGAGCATCTCAATTGTCATCAGCTTACCTGTCTTTGCAATGCAGGCCCCAGGAGCTCCAATCTTAATCAAAATGTGCTGACAAAATTGAAGGCGGTTTATACCTTGGTAGAGCAACTTTACACCGGGTCACAACGTGCCTTAGCCGTTGTGGCTCTGTCAAATGAAGTTCCCACTCACCTGGCGGATGTACTCAGGCGGCTTGCCGTACTTCCTCAACGCTTCCAAGAGTTGAGACGGGCTTCTGCAAGAGCCGGAGCTATAGCCGCTCTGAGCCGGGCCAAGGCGTTTCTACCGGAGCTAGACCCGGCCGACATCGCCCTTGGGTATCCCAGCTTGAAGGAAGAAGGCACCCCCTTTGACCAGAAGGACTTCGCCGCTTGTGTGAAGAGCGTACGCCCTGTGGCCACTTTGATTGGCAATGACACAGATCTTACCAAATATCAACCGGGCTATGACGCGGAGAATCAGAGAATCCCAACACCACGTTATGAAGCAGTCAGCCTGATTCCTCCAACTCGTAAGCATACCTTCGCCCCTGAAGTTGACCCGGCCGGGTTAATTGATGATGAGGCTCAATTTGAAGCCTTGAGTGGCATTGACTGGAAATCATCAACCTTCCAGGTCATGGAAACAGCCGGAGGAGCGGAGAGGGATGACCCGGAACCTCAGGCCAACAACGCCTTGATCTCGCAGGCGGCTCATGGTTATGTCTTAAAAGACGATGCCTCACCTTTTGGACTCGGGGAGTCATGTAATAGAGTAGGACAAACACTTAATTTTGTCGTGCCATCGCGCACGTGTGTAGCGCTCAACATTGTTTAAGCTGCCCTTTTATATTCTTCCGGGTTATGCTTGATCCTCTGTTTTCCTTATGTTTAAAGAGCTGTCTTTAATTGTCCTGCATAGAAAACAAATCACAAGTCCCTTGGCGGCTTACCGCATGGAGAGTCATACACTTTACATATAACCCGGAATCATAACAAAACCGGTCTCCATTATATCTTTGAGACAACCATAACAGCATACCTGTGATCCTTCAAGTACACCTCCGGTTTATGTGATCCGAATAATGAGTAAACCAACCCGTCACTATGTACATGATGCTTATCATGTGCTGATCAACTTTATTGACCAAAGTTAAGCCGGTGGAGTAGAAACCACCCTTGAACACTTTAGATATAATCAAAAGAACTTGTTTGCAACAAAGAGACTTCAAAAATTTGGAGGCTTCTGATTCGAATACGACCAGAGAACCGTCCCAAAGGGGTTAAGCTAAGATTCGAATACGATCATATAGCCCCAAGTGGTTTTGGCGTTGCCGATCAAGAGGGTACCGACAGCTATGTTCTCTTTGGTTCGAATACGACCTATGTTTGAACAGGAAGCCCCCAAATGACCTTAAGAGTTGTTTAACGACGCTGATTCGAATACGATCCACGTCGGTTCCCAAAGGGGGTTGAGCTATGATTCAAATATGATCAAGAAACTCCCCAGTGAGCTCGGCAATATGCCAATCAAGTGGGTATCGACAGCTATGTTCTCTTTGGTTCGAATACGACCTATGTTTGAACAGGAAGCCCCCAAGTGATCATATATTTAACGGCTAGATTCGTATACGATCATAAGCCGGATCAGCCTCCAAGTGATCATGTGATATCATAATGAAAATAACAATGACGCATTTACCTTTGGAGAGGAAAAAAGGACAGAGGTCCTGCTTCATTATTTATCATAATATATACATGGCTATAGAAATATGTACATTATGAGAGCCGGTGGCTCAGGTGTAATAAGGCCGAAGCTGAGCTATATTCCACGGCCGGCGGGTCTCCTCCTCCGACTTACGTGAATCTTTGTGCTCTCGAATATCGATGAGGTAGTATGACCCGTTGTGCAAGTTCTTGCTGACCACAAAGGGCCCTTCCCAAGGTGGGGATAGCTTGTGTGCATCTGTTTGATCCTGGATGAGCCGGAGCACCAAATCACCTTCCTGAAAGGTCCTGGACTTAACCCGGCGGCTGTGATAGCGGCGCAGGTCTTGTTGGTAAATCGCCGAGCGAGCTGCTGCTATGTCACGTTGTTCGTCCAACAAGTCAAGAGCATCTTGACGCGCTTGCTCATTGTCCGCCTCGACATAAGCCGCCACTCGAGGCGAGTCATGACGGATGTCGCTAGGGAGAACCGCCTCAGCTCCGTAGACCATGAAGAAAGGCGTGTAACCCGTAGACCTGTTAGGAGTAGTATTGATGCTCCATAACACAGAGGGTAACTCCTCCACCCAACAACCCGGCGTCCGTTGCAAAGGGACCAAAAGCCGGGGCTTGATGCCTTTCAAGATTTCCTGATTGGCTCTCTCAGCTTGACCATTGGATTGGGGGTGAGCTACTGATGAAACATCGAGCCGAATATGCTCTCGTTGGCAAAATTCCTCCATGGCGCCTTTAGACAGATTGGTACCATTGTCAGTTATAATGCTGTGTGGAAAACCAAAGCAAAATATCACCTTTTTCATGAACTGAACCGCCGTGGCTGCGTCACACTTACTAACTGGCTTTGCCTCAACCCACTTTGTGAACTTGTCAACCGCCACCAAGAGGTGGGTCTTCTTATCCTTGGACCTTTTGAAAGGCCCAACCATATCAAGCCCCCAGACTGCAAACGGCCAAGTGATTGGAATCATCCTCAACTCTTGAGCCGGCACGTGAGCACGTCTTGAGAACTTCTGACAACCGTCACATTTACTGACTAAGTCCTCTGCGTCAGCGTGAGCCGTCAGCCAATAAAAACCATGACGAAAAGCCTTCGCCACAAGGGATTTTGAGCCGGCATGATGGCCACAATCCCCCTCGTGAACCTCTCGTAAAATTTCTTGACCCTCCTCAGGGGAAACACAACGCTGAAAAGCCCCAGTAACACTGCGATGATGCAGCTCGCCATTGATAATTATCATTGACTTAGACCGCCGGGTTATTTGTCTGGCCAAAGTTTCATCCTCAGGCAATTCTCCCCGGGTCATGTAAGCCAAGTATGGCACTGTCCAATCTGGGATAACGTGAAGAGCCGCCACCAACTGTGCTTCTGGGTCAGGAACAGCCAAGTCTTCCTCTGTAGGCAACTTGACAGAAGGGTTATGCAGAATATCCAAGAAAGTATTAGGCGGCACCGGCTTACGCTGAGAGCCCAGCCGGCTTAAGGCATCAGCCGCCTCGTTCTTTCTGCGGTCAATGTGCTCCACTTGATAACCCTGAAAATGCCCGGCGATGGCATCAACTTCACGGCGATAAGCCGCCATGAGGGGGTCCTTGGAATCCCACTTGCCTGATACCTGTTGAGCCACCAAATCTGAGTCGCCAAAGCATCTCACCCGGCTTAAGCTCATCTCCTTAGCCATCCGAAGACCATGGAGCAAGGCCTCATACTCAGCTGCATTGTTAGTACAGGGAAACATCAACCGTAGCACATAACGAAATTTGTCACCTCGAGGGGAAGCTAAAACGACTCCAGCCCCCGAGCCCTCCAACTGCCTGGACCCGTCGAAGTGAATAGTCCAGTATGTGTTATCTGGCCTCTCCTCAGGCATCTGCAGTTCTGTCCAGTCGTTGATGAAGTCTACCAATGCTTGAGATTTGATAGCAGTGCGTGGCACATACTTTAAATCATGAGGCCCAAGTTCAATGGCCCACTTAGCAACTCTTCCGGTGGCTTCTCTGTTTTGGATGATATCTCCTAAAGGAGCAGAACTAACCACAATGATGGGGTGGCCCTGGAAATAATGCTTAAGCTTCCGGCTTGCCATGAACACCCCATAAACAAGCTTCTGCCAATGTGGATACCGTTGCTTGGACTCAATGAGTACTTCGCTGACGTAGTAAACCGGCCGCTGAACCGGATGTTCCTTACCCGCCTCCTTGCGCTCCACCACGACGGCCACACTGACGGCTCGTGTGTTAGCGGCTACATACAACAATAAGGGCTCCTTATCGACAGGAGCAGCAAGGACTGGCGGCTCAGCTAACTGTCTTTTCAAATCCTCAAAAGCAGCATTAGCAGCATCACTCCAGACAAAGTCATCTGTTTTCTTCATCATCTGATACAGTGGTATGGCCTTTTCGCCCAACCGGCTTATAAATCGACTCAAAGCAGCGATGCGACCCGCCAGACGCTGGACGTCATTTATGCACGCCGGCTTAGCCAGAGAGGTGATTGCCTTGATCTTCTCCGGGTTAGCTTCAATGCCTCTGTGAGAAACCAGAAAACCCAAGAGCTTGCCTGCAGGAACACCAAAAACACACTTGGCCGGGTTAAGCATCATCTTGTAGACCCGGAGATTATCAAAGGTCTCTCTCAGATCATCTATCAAGGTCTCCTTCTCTCTGGATTTGACCACAATATCATCCACATAGGCATGAACGTTGCGCCCAATCTGATTATGAAGACAATTCTGCACGCAACGCTGGTAAGTCGCCTGTGCACTCTTGAGCCCAAAAGGCATAGACACATAACAGAAAGCTCCAAAGGGAGTAATGAACGCCGTCTTCTCTTGGTCCTTAACAGCCATTTTGATCTGATGGTAACCAGAGTACGCATCCAAAAAACTCAAACGCTCACAACCCGCCGTAGCATCAATAATTTGATCAATACGAGGGAGAGCAAAAGGATCAGCCGGACAAGCCTTGTTTAAATCCGTATAATCCACACACATACGCCAGGTGCCGTTCTTTTTGAGTACGAGCACCGGGTTAGCTAACCATTCTGGATGAAAGACTTCCACAATGAACCCGGCCGCCAAGAGCCGAGCTACTTCCTCACCAATGGCCTTCCGCCTCTCCTCATTAAACCGCCGGAGGAATTGCCTGACTGGCTTAAATTTTGGATCAATATTAAGAGTGTGCTCAGCGAGCTCTCTCGGTACACCCGGCATGTCAGAAGGTTTCCATGCAAAGATGTCCCGGTTCTCACGGATGAACTCGATGAGCGCGCCTTCCTATTTAGGATCCAGATTGGCGCTGATGCTGAACTGCTTAGATGAGTCACCTGGAACAAAGTCAACAAGCTTAGTCTCATCGGCCGACTTAAATTTCATTACCGGCTCATGCTCCGTGGTTGGCTTTTTCAGAGACGTCATATCTGCCGGGTCAACATTATCCTTATAAAACTTCAACTCCTCTGTCGCACAAACAGATTCAGCGTAAGCAGCGTCACCTTCCTCGCACTCCAAAGCTACTTTTCGGCTGCCATGAACCGTAATGGTCCCGTTGTGACCCGGCATCTTGAGCTGCAAATATACATAACACGGCCGTGCCATGAACTTGGCGTAAGCCGGCCGCCCAAATAGAGCATGGTACGGGCTTCTGATCTTGACCACCTCAAAAGTCAGTTTTTCCGCCCTGGAGTTGTACTCATCTCCAAAGGCTACTTCCAGCTCGATCTTACCAACTGGATACGCCGACTTACCAGGCACCACGCCGTGGAAAACAGTATTGGACTGGCTGAGGTTTTTATCGGTTAATCCCATACGACGGAAGGTCTCATAATAGAGGATGTTGATGCTGCTGCCCCCGTCCATGAGCACCTTAGTGAATTTATACCCACCAACCTGAGGAGCCACCACCAAAGCCAGGTGACCCGGATTATCAACCCGGGGAGGGTGATCCTCCCTACTCCATACAATAGGTTGCTCAGACCATCGCAAGTAACGTGGAACCGCCGGCTCAACAGCGTTCACAGCCCTTTTATGAAGCTTCTGGTCTCGCTTGCACAAACTGGTAGTAAACACATGATACTGTCCACTGTTGAGCTGCTTTGGATTGGTCTGATATCCCCCTGCTGCTGCTGCTGATTACCCTGGCCAGATTGCTGGTTGAACCCCCTTGATTACCTTTGAAAATTCTGAAAATTGGAATTTGAACCGCCGCCCGGGCCATGAAAGCCGCCGCCGCCTGAGCCGCCGCCCTGCCCATTGTTGCCATTGAAAGTGTTGGAATTTTTGAAAGCTTTCATGATTGCACAGTCTTTCCATAGATGAGTGGCTGGCTTCTCCCTAGAACCGTGCCTTGGACAGGGCTCATTCAACAATTGCTCAAGCGTCGGGCCTGATCCGGCGGATCGGGGAGGTGGTCTCCCCTTACGTCGGTGGTTGTTACCTTGCGCATTGGTGTTGGCCACAAATTCCATACTGCCATCAGCCTTACGTTTATTACTTCCCTGGTTCGCCGGGTTATGCTGAGGGCCCTTGCCGTTGCCATTCTTCTTTCCCTTCCCTGTCTTTTCCTCATCAGACGCGGGATCCTTGGTACTATCAGAGTCGGCGTACTTGACCAGAGCCGCCATCAGCGTACCCATATCGTTGCAATCGCGCTTGAGCCGCCCAAGCTTCATCTTCAGGGGCGCAAAACGACAATTTTGCTCCAACATCAAGACCGCAGAGCCGGCATCCATCTTATCAGACGAATGTATTATCTCTTTGACCCGGCGTACCCAATGGGTTGTAGACTCGCCTTCTTGCTGTTTGCAGTTAGTCAAATCCACAATTGACATTGATTGCCTACATGTATCTTTGAAGTTTTGGATGAACCGGGCTTTTAGCTCTGCCCATGACCCGATGGAATTGGGCGGCAGTCCCTTCAACCAAGTGCGGGCAGTCCCATCCAACATCATGGTGAAGTATTTGGCCATTGCCGCTTCGCTGACCTCCAGCAACTCCATAGCCATCTCGTAGCTCTCAACCCATGCTCCGGGCTGTAAATCAGCCGTGTAATTAGGTACCTTCCTAGGTCCTTTGAAATCCTTGGGCAGACGTTCGTTACGGAGAGCCGGCACCAGGCAAGGGACGCCTCCGGCTCTTGTAGCCATGCCTGCCTCAATAGAAGCCGTCGGGTAAACCGGAAAAGGCTGGTAAGCCGTCATCTGAGCCGCCTGCTCAGCTTCCTGACGCGCTCTGTCTTGATCTACCGCATTAAAGGCTCCATTATGTGCCGGGCCATGCCCCCCAGGAAAGTCATGGCGCCGGACGTTGCTTGAGCCGGTCGCCGACGCCATGTGTCTGCTATAACTCGGACTCCGGTTTTGACGAATTGCCTGTCGAGGGGTCGAATGAATCCTGTCCCGGCTATATGAATATGCCTCCTGCTGCGCCAAAGCCGTCTGAAGAAGTTCTCTGACCCTGCGGGTTTCGACCGCCGTTGGGGAGTCACCCTCAATCGGAAGAGCCGCCAGTCGCGCTGCTGCAGCGATCATGTTTTCCAACGGGTTAGAATAATGACCCGGTGGTGTTGGCACATATGGAGGCGGTGCAGTATTCACACGGGGAGGCCCCATCACTGGTGGCTGAACCAGCGTTCCCACCCCGGGTACCGTGATCTGATTTATCTCTGGCGGGTTGCTAGGCCCTGCACCGGGTGTGTTGAAGAGGTTGCGAGGATCATAAACCGGAGGGAGCCGAGATTGAGCCTTCTGATACCTCCTTCTCATGACCTCATTGGATGCGTTCTGATCCGTCGTGAGCCGGAAAGACTGCGCCTGGATAAACTAAGCCTGGGCATCCAGAGTCGCCCGCTCTGCAGGCATCCTAACTCCTTCCGCTGTCAGGACTTCCTTGGCCTGCGCTATGTCCAATTTTAGTTGTGCCACTTCTACATCATGTTGAGCTTGATCCGCCGGGACGACCGTGGCAGTTAACAGGGCCGTCATCTTATCTGTGAGATCCATTAGCACCTGAGCCGGTGAGTGCACAGGGCCTCCTGCCCCAGTGGCGGGGTTTTGGACAGGTTGTGTGCCGGCCATGAATATTCCAACCTGGCTTAGCGGCTCAAAGGGGTCCGGAATACTATCGCCATCGGAACAACCCCTGAGCCTGCCATCTTGAAGTTGATATAACGAGTTGGTCTCATCTGTGGACGACTCGCCGTCAGAGCGGGCGGCCGTCTCATCGCCAGATCCAGATCCTTCAGAGAGTCCTCCATGGACGCATCCCACGAAAGCACGCTTCAAGGCAGGCAGAGTCCGGGCGGGTCTCGCACGCTGAGCCGTCTCGACGAGGTCGGTGCAGAGGTCCGGCTCAGGGCCCGGCTCGCCAATCTTGCCAATGAAAACGTGGATTCCGCCGAAGGGGACCCGGTACCCGTACTCGATTGAGCCGGCGTCGGGGCCCCAGCCTGCGTCGTCGATGTAGAGCTTGCCGCGACGACTCTTGGTCATCCGGCCCACAGCGTATCCCTTGAGCCCTTCGAAGCTGCCCTTCAAGAACTCAAATCCACCGTGCGCTGGCCCCACGGTGGGCGCCAACTGTCGTGGAATTGTCACGGCACATGTCCTCGTGCAAGGACTTAGTCGTGGAGCCGTCGCAACTAGGAAGCGTAAAGGGGTTAAACGGGACAAAGGACACGAGGATTATACTGGTTCGGCCCCTTACGATGAAGGTAAAAGCCTACTCCAGTTGAGGTTGGATTACTTAGGGTTTCGATGACCAGGGAGCTAAACCGCTATGCCTGGCTATCGATCTGATCTTACTTGTCCTGAACCGCCGCTGGGTCGTCCCTTTATATAGAGAGGTTAACGCCCAGCGGCTCTCAGAGTCCCGGCCGGCTTATAAACAGTATCCGGCTCGGACTCTTAACTATTCTTGCCTTACACTACAAGTCATGCCATAACGGCGGTTTATCACTACGGGCCTTAAGCCGCCTCTGGGCCTTAAGCCCATTACTGAACCGCCATCTCCTAGCTTGATTCTAGGCTTCATGTGATGATCGTCTCAACGTAACCTGGCTCCTCCTGGGCGGGTGGCACCAGTAGTTATATCCGCAACACCTTGAATAAAACTCCTCCAGCAAGGCCCAACCTTGGTTTTACCATTTGCCACCTAAGCCTTTTTCCCTTGGGTTGTTGCGAGCCCGAGGGTCATCTTTATTTAATCCCCCGGACCAGTGCTCCTTCGAGTGCTGGCCCAAACCGGGCGATGTCCGGCGCCCCCTCGGCAACTAGGGTCTATGCCAACCCGACGTCTTGCCCATCCGGTGTGCCCTGAGAACGAGATATGTGCAGCTCCTATCGGGATTTGTTGGCACATTCGGGCGGCTTTGCTGGTCTTGTTTTACCATTGTCGAAATGTCTTGTAAACCGGGATTCCGAGACTGATCGGGTCTTCCCGGGAGAAGGTTTATCCTTCGTTGACCGTGAGAGCTTATAATGGGCTAAGTTGGGACACCCCTGCAGGGTATTATCTTTCGAAAGCCGTGCCCGCGGTTATGAGGCAGATGGGAATTTGTTAATGTCCGGTTGTAGAGAACTTGACACTTGACTTAATTAAAATACATCAACCGTGTGTGTAGCCGTGATGGTCTCTTCTCGGCGGAGTCCGGGAAGTGAACACGGTTTGAGTTATGCATGAACGTAAGTAGTTTCAGGATCACTTCTTGATCATTTTCTAGCTTCGCGACCGTTGCGTTGCTTCTCTTCTCGCTCTCTTTTGCGTATGTTAGCCACCATATATGCTTAGTGCTGCTGCAGCTCCACCTCATTACACCATCCTTTCCTATAAGCTTAAATAGTCTTGATCTCGCGGGTGTGAGATTGCTGAGTCCTCGTGACTCACAGATTCTACCAAAACAGTTGCAGGTGCCGACGATGCCAGTGCAGATGACGCAACCGAGCTCAAGTGGGAGTTCGACGAGGAACGTGGTCGTTACTATGTTTCGTTTCCTGATGATCAGTAGTGGAGCCCATTTGGGACGATCGGGGATCTAGCATTTGGGGTTATCTTATTTTCATTTGGATTCGACCGTAGTCGGTCTATGTGTGGATTTTGGTTGATGTATGAATTAATTTATGTATTGTGTGAAGTGGCGATTGTAAGGCAACTCTCGTTATCCCATTCTTGTTCATTACATGGGATTGTGTGAAGATGACCCTTCTTGCGACAATACCTACAATGCGGTTATGCCTCTAAGTCGTGCCTCGACACGTGGGAGATATAGCCGCATGGAGGGCGTTACAGAGGGAAGGGGCAATATCTGCACAAAGAGAATCTAACACCCTGACTCCCAACTGAGCAATGTCAGAATCGTTCATAGGTATAACAGCTGCTAAATTGCGAATCATATCTAAAGCACGATCCGCTTCAAGATCCAAGAGATCATTAACGGACCACGAGATTTCACTATCATTACTACCTAGTGAAACTCCTAGCTGATTTACATTATGGATAATCTCATTATCAGAAAAATGTAGAATGGAATTGGAAGTGTTGACCGACATACCAGTAGTGATCTCAATATCACGAAGCTTGGCCGCCCGCCTGGCGCACCTCAGCTGCATGTCATCAACATCTGGCCCTCATCCGCCGCCCCTCAGAGACAGGATATGGGATACCTCCAAAAGCAATGACCTCCTCCCTAGTGGGCTCGTTAGGGGTAAGGCCTCCAGCCCCACCCGCACCGCGCGGACCTAGAGAGTCCCCAGGAACTGCCACCGACACCGGCCCCGGCGAGCGCAGGTGGGGAGAGCGCTGGGCCACCTGCCCTTGCTCCCCACCTGACACGGACAGCCCAGTCGTGGTCCCGCCTATAGGCTGGCGAGGGGAGGAGAGTATGGGAGCCGCCTGCCCCCGCTCCCCTCCAAGACCAGCTATCAAGCCGGTGGGCATGGTCGCCCTAACCACCGCAGGAGAGGAAGGAACTGAGGCCTCCTGCCCAGGTCCCCCCCTCACCACCGGCAAGTCGCGGATCGGCAACGAAGACACCACCACCGCGGTCCTCATCTGTGGCGCAGCATCGGAAGAAGAAGGGGAAGAAGGGGTCACCTGCCCACGATCCTCCCCCCCCCCTCGGTAGAGCCCTCAACCACAGCAAAGTCTATGGGCGGAAGTGTCCCCTCTAGCACGTCATCAGACTCCACCCGATCGCTCCAAAGCCTAGGAGGAGCAGAAGCTGGCTCAAACGAACCGAATCTCAGAGTGCTCATAGGTACCGTAACTGAAGAAACAGCCCCAGACCCAGGCGCCTGCTAGGTGGAACTCGGCCCGTTGGATGACTCATGCCCAACATCATCCCCTCGTGCTTCCGTGTTACCCGAACCATCATTCTTATCATGCATATCCACATCTGTCCCTGCCATAGCCTCAGCAAAAAGATATGTATCCTCAAACTCAATCTCAAGGTTGAAGACCTTGCCCTTGTAGGTCCACTTTACCACGTTAGGCACAAACTCAATATCGAGGACACTCACCAGCAAGTGGGCCACTCCGTTAGCTCTGGTGAAAGCCATATCAACCTTCTCGATTTTCCCGACCAGAATCCCCAAGCTAGCAGCAACCCGAGCGTCCTGAAGCGGTTTGGAAGGAGCCCCTGAGAATCGCAACCAAACCTGGGTGAGGGGCTTGCCCTGCGGCTCAACTCGCATCCACTCATGGAACTCGAGGATGCACTCAGTACCAGGTACTCTGTATAACCCAAAACTCAGAATATGCTCCAAGTCCTCTGATGTAGGAAATTCAACCTTATATGAATTAGCCTCGAGACGTGTGAGCTCCCACTCAAAGTTACCTGGAACTAACTCACTGAGCTTGTGCACAATCTGCACCTCAGACACGTCACCCTTAGTAACTTTGACAATCCCTGTGGTTGTGCTCTGGGGTTCGTCAGGTATCTCCCTTGCACTAGGAGACTCAAAAACATCAGCTCGGCACAATAGACTGCATAGATGGTGATACTCGGCATCTGATCCCGCAGAATAGGGCACTCCCCCGTGTCATGCGCAGCCTTGAGACAGGTATCACAAAGTTCGATCACACACTCCGCAATAAATTGACCTCTCTCTCCACAACGGTAGCACAACATCTTCTCCTTTTTACGCGCCCACTTGGAAGCTCTATCCATGTCAGACTTGTCAGTAGCCCCGGAAGCCCCCGTCGCCAAGGGCTCCGCTAGCGGCTGCTACCTCTTGAGCACTGCGTTGGTTTTCCCTTGAAGAGGAAAGGGTGATGCAGTAAAGTAGCGTAAGTATTTCCCTCAGTTTTGGAGAACCAAGGTATCAATCCAGTAGGAGACCACGCGCGAGTCCCACGCACCTACACAAACAAACAAGAACCTCGCAACCAACGCGATAAAGGGGTTGTCAATCCCTTCACGGTCACTTACGAGAGTGAGATCTGATAGATATGATAAGATAATATTTTTGGTAATTTTATAATAAAGACAAATAAAGATGCAAAGTAAAATAAACGGCAATGGAAATAGCTAAGTATTGGAAGATTAATATGATGGAAAATAGACCCGGGGGCCATAGGTTTCACTAGTGGCTTCTCTCAAGAGCATAAGTATTACGGTGGGTGAACAAATTACTGTCGAGCAATTGATACAATTGAGCATAGTTATGAGAATATCTAGGTATGATCATGTATATAGGCATCACGTCCGCGACAAGTAGACTGAAACGATTCTGCATCTACTACTATTACTCCACACATTGACCGCTATCCAGCATGCATCTAGAGTATTAAGTTCATAAGAACAGAGTAATGCTTTAAGTAAGATGACATGATGTAGAGGGATAAACTCATGCAATATGATATAAACCCCATCTTTTTATCCTCGATTGCAACAATACAATGCGTGCCTTGTTGCCCCTGCTGTCACTGGGAAAGGACACCGCAAGATTGAACCCAAAGCTAAGCACTTCTCCCATTGCAAGAAAGATCAATCTAGTAGGCCAAGCCAAACTGATAATTCGAAGAGACTTGCAAAGATAACCAATCATACATAAAAGAATTCAGAGTAGATTCAAATATTGTTCATAGATAAACTAGATCATAAACCCACAATTCATCGGATCTCGACACACACACCGCAAAAGAAGATTACATCGAATAGATCTCCAAGAAGATCGAGGAGAACATGGTATTGAGATCCAAAGAGAGAGAAGAAGCCATCTAGCTAATAACTATGGACCCGAAGGTCTGAGGTAAACTACTCACACATCATCGGAGAGGCTACGGTGTTGATGTAGAAGCCCTCCGTATCAATGCCCCCTCCGGCAGGATGCCGGAAAAGGCCCCAAGATGGGATCTCACGGGTACAGAAGGTTACGGTGGTGGAATTAAGTTTTCGTGGATGCCTCTGATGGTTTGGGGGTACGTAGGTATATATAGGAGGAAGAAGTACGTCGGTGGAGCAACGTGGGCCACACGAGGGTGGAGGGCGCTCCTGGGGGGGTAGGCACACCCCCCTGCCTCGTGCTCTCCTCGTTGCTTTCTTTACGTGGACTCCAAGTCCTCTGTATCACGTTTGTTCCGAAAATCACGTTCCCGAAGGTTTCATTCCGTTTGGACTTCGTTTGATATTCTTTTTCTGCGAAACACTGAAATAGGCAAAAAAACTGCAATTTGCGCTAGGCCTCTGGTTAATAGGTTAGTCCAAAAAATAATATAAAAGTGTATAATAAAGCCCATTAAACATCCAAAACAGAATATAATATAGCATGGAACAATAAAAAATTATAGATACGTTGGAGACGTATCAAGCATCCCCAAGCTTAATTCCTGCTCGTCCTCGAGTAGGTAAATGATAAAAACAGAATTTTTGATGTGGAATGCTACTTTAGCATAATTTCAATGTAGTTCTTCTTATTGTGGCACGAATGTTCAGATTCGATGTGATTCAACATAAAAATTTAATGTTGACATAAAAACAATAATACTTCAAGCATGCTAAATAAGCAATTATTATCTTATCAAAATAACATAGCCAAAGCAAGTTATCCTTACAAAATCATATAGTCTGGCTATGCTCCATCTTCCCCACACAAAATATTCATATCATGTACAACCCCGGTTTTAGCCAAGCAATTGGTTCATACTTTTTAACGCGCTTCAGCCTTTTCAACTTTTACGCAATACATGAGTGCAAGCCAAGGATATAGCACTATGGTGGAATAAGGTATAATGATAGGGGTTATGTGGGAAGACTAAAAAGGAGAAAGTCTCACATCGACGAGGCTAATCAACGGGCTATGGAGATGCCCATCAATTGATGTCAATGCAAGGAGTAGGGATTGCCATGCAACGGATGCACTAGAGCTATAAGTGTATGAAAGCTCAAACAAAAGAAACTAAGTGGGTGTGCATCCAACTTGCTTGCTCATGAAGACCTCGGGCGTTTGAGGAAGCCCATCATTGGAATATACAAGCCAAGTTCTATAATGAAATTTCCCACTAGTATATGAAAGTGACAAAATGAGAGACTCTCTATCATGAAGATCACGATGCTACTTTGAAGCACAAGTGTGGTAAAAGGATAGTAACATTGTCCCTTCTCTCTTTTTCTCTCATTTTTTTGGGCCTTTTCTCTTTTTTTATGGCCTCTTTTTTTTATTAAGTACGGAGTCTCATCCCGACTTGTGGGGGAATCATAGTCTCCATCATCCTTTCCTCACTTGGGACAATGCTCTAATAATGATGATCATCACACTTTTATTTACTTACAACTCATGAATTACAACTCGATACTTAGAACAAGATATGACTCTATGTGAATGCCTCCGGCGGTGTACCGGCATATGCAATGAATCAAGAGTGACATGTATGAAAGAATTATGAACGGTGGCTTTGCCACAAATACGATGTCAACTACATGATCATGCAAAGCAATATGACAATGATGGAACGTGTCATGATAAACGGAACGGTGGAAAATTGCATGGCAATATATCTCGGAATGGCTATGGAAATGCTATAATAGGTAGGTATGGTGGCTGTTTTGAGGAAGATATAAGGAGGTTTATGTGTGATAGAGTGTATCATATCACGTGGTTTGGACGCACCGGCGTAGTTTGCACCAACTCTCAAGGTGAGAAAGGGCAATGCACGGTACCGAAGAGGCTAGAAAATTGCGGAAAGGTAAGTGTGCGTATAATCCATGAACTCACATTAGTCATAAAGAACTCATATACTTATTGCAAAAATTTATTAGCCCTCGAAGCAAAGTACTACTACGCATGCTCCTAGGGGAAGGGTTGGTAGGAGTTAACCATCGCGCGATCCCGACCGCCACACAAAGGATGACAATCAACAAATACCTCATGCTCCGACTTCGTTACATAACGGTTCACCATACGTGCATGCTACAGGAATCACAAACTCCAACACAAGTATTTCTCAATTTCACAATTACTCAACTAGCACAACTATGATATTACCACCTTTATATCTCAAAACAATTATCAAGCATCAAATTTCTCGTGATATTATAATTAAAGCAAATTGCCATGCTTTTTTAAGACTCTCAAAATAATATAAGTGAAGCATGAGAGATCAGTAATTTCTATAAAATACAACCACCGCCGTGCTCTAAAAGGTACAAGTGAAGCACTAGAGCAAAAACTATATAGCTCAAAAGATATAAGTGAAGCACATAGAGTATTCTAATGAATTACGATTTGTGTGTGTCTCTCTCAAAAGGTGTGTACAGAAAGGATGATTGTGGTAAACTAAAAAGCAAAGACTCAAATCATACAAGACACTCCAAGCAAAACACATATCATGTGCTGAATAAAAATATAGCTCCAAGTAAAGTTACCGATGGAAGTAGACGAAAGAGGGGATGCCTTCCAGGGCATGCCCAAGCTTTGGCTTTTTGGTGTCCTTAGATTATCTTGGGGTGCCATGGGCATCCCCAAGCTTAGGCTCTTGCCACTCCTTATTCCATAATCCATCAAATCTTTCACCCAAAACTTGAAAACTTCACAACACAAAACTTAGCAGAAAATCTCGTGAGCTCCGTTAGCGAAAGAAAACAAAACACCACTTCAAGGTACTGTAATGAACTAATTCTTTATTTATATTGGTGTTAAACCTAATATATTCCAACTTCTCTATTGTTTATAAATTCTTTACTAGCCATAGATTCATCAAAATAAGCAAACAACACACGAAAAACAGAACAGTCTGTCGTAATCTGTAACTAACGTAAACTTCTGGAACTCAAAAAATTCTACCAAAATAGGACGACCTAGACAATTTGTTTATTGATCAGAAGCAATTAGAATCAATATTTTATCACGTTCTGGTGATTTTTAACAATTGTTTTCGTGAACAGAAAGTTTCTGGAATTTTCAGCAAGATCAAATAACTATCATCCAAGAAGATCCTATAGGTTTAACTTGGCACAAACACTAATTAAAACATAAAAAGACATCTAACCAGAGGCTAGATCAAATATTTATTCCTAAACAGAAGCAAAAAGCAAAAAAATAAAATAAAATTGGGTTGCCTCCCAACAAGCGCTATCGTTTAACGCCCCTAGCTAGGCATAAAAGCAAGGATAGATCTAAGTGTTGCCATAATAATAGGATAGATCACGAAAACTCATTTCATATTCTCTACGTTCAGCAGCAAGTTTGCTTTGAGGCAAGCAAAAGTAATCAAAAGGGCTAAATTTAATGGGACAGAAATCCCCAAGATCAACTTTGGGAGGTATAGGTTCCTCCTTCGGCCCTTCATATTGCACATCCAATTCATCATTATAAGCATTCTTTTGACAGAACTTCGTGAGCCTATACTCAAGAGAATATCCTAGCTCATTATTTCGAATAGCAAAATCATTATTAAGTTCAGAAATTCTATCAACTAGAACATTGGTAGGAACCTTTTTTCTAAGGTTTTCATTAAAGGCAACATAGTCCAAAGATTGAAAACGCATTATTTCCTCTTGATCAAAGAGGATCGCCTCTATGGGAGGACGACCGGCGTCCACCCTATAGTGCGCAAAGATTTCTTTGGCCTCTTTTATTATAAATCTAAACTCATGAGCCAAAAAGATAGTAGCAGCATGCTTAACAGAAGAATGCTCAATATTAGAAAACTCTAGGAAAATCCTTTGTATGCAAGGATGCATGTGCATAAATTGCCTTTCAAGTTCAACTACAAGCATGGCGATAGCGTCCGGAAGACTACTGGTTCTATGAAGAATAGAACTACCCATAGAAGGCAAAGCACCGGCACAAGTAAAGAAATCTTGAATAACCCCTTTTCTAATAATATTACCACTACCGATTCGGAATTTTTTTGTATATAAGATAGGGGGTTCTTCAGCAAGAGCATCAAGATTTTCCATGTTATTATTATTATCCATATCGACAATGATTTCCCCTATTTCAGACATAACGGCAGGAAAGACGAGGAGCAAAAGCAAGAGAAAAGCGAAGAGAGGGCGAATAAAACGGCAAGGATGAAGTGGGGGAGGAAAACGAGAGGCAAATGGAAAATAATGTAATGCGAGGGAGATGAGTTTGTGATGGGTACTTGGTATGTCTTGACTTGTGCGTAGACTCCCCGGCAACGGCGCCAGAAATCCTTCTTGCTCCCTCTTGAGCACTGCGTTGGTTTTCCCTTGAAGAGGAAAGGGTGATGCAGTAAAGTAGCGTAAGTATTTCCCTCAGTTTTGGAGAACCAAGGTATCAATCCAGTTGGAGACCACGCGCGAGTCCAACGCACCTACACAAACAAACAAGAACCTCGCAACCAATGCGATAAAGGGGTTGTCAATCCCTTCACGGTCACTTACGAGAGTGAGATCTGATAGATATGATAAGATAATATTTTTGGTAATTTTATAATAAAGAGAAATGAAGATGCAAAGTAAAATAAACGGCAATGGAAATAGCTAAGTGTTGGAAGATTAATATGATGGAAAATAGACCCGGGGGCCATAGGTTTCACTAGTGGCTTCTCTCAAGAGCATAAGTATTACGGTGGGTGAACAAATTACTGCCGAGCAATTGATACAATTGAGCATAGTTATGAGAATATCTAGGTATGATCATGTATATAGGCATCACGTCCGCGACAAGTAGACCGAAACGATTCTGCATCTACTACTATTACTCCACACATCGACCGCTATCCAGCATGCATCTAGAGTATTAAGTTCATAAGAACAGAGTAATGCTTTAAGTAAGATGATATGATGTAGAGGGATAAACTCATGCAATATGATATACACCCCATCTTTTTATCCTCGATGGAAACAATACAATACGTGCCTTGTTGCCCCTGCTGTCACTGGGAAAGGACGCCGCAAGATTGAACCCAAAGCTAAGCACTTCTCCCATTGCAAGAAAGATCAATCTAGTAGGCCAAGCCAAACTGATAATTCGAAGAGACTTGCAAAGATAACCAATCATACATAAAAGAATTCAGAGGAGATTCAAATATTGTTCATAGATAACCTTGATCATAAACCCACAATTCATCAGATCTCGACAAACACACCGCAAAAGAAGATTACATCGAATAGATCTCCAAGAAGATCGAGGAGAACATGGTATTGAGATCCAAAGAGAGAGAAGAAGCCATCTAGCTAATAACTATGGACCCGAAGGTCTGAAGTAAACTACTCACACATCATCAGAGAGGCTACGGTGTTGATGTAGAAGCCCTCCGTGATCAATGCCCCCTCCGGCAGGATGCCGGAAAAGGCCCCAAGATGGGATCTCACGGGTACAGAAGGTTGCGGCGGTGGAATGAGGTCTTCGTGGATGCCTCTGATGGTTTGGGGGTACGTAGGTATATATAGGAGGAAGAAGTACGTCGGTGGAGCAACATGGGCCCCACGAGGGTGGAGGGCGCGCCTCGGGGGTAGGCGTGCCCCCTGCCTCGTGCTCTCCTCGTTGCTTTCTTTACGTGGACTCCAAGTCCTCTGTATCACGTTTGTTCCGAAAATCACGTTCCCGAAGGTTTCATTCCGTTTGGACTTCGTTTGATATTCTTTTTCTGTGAAACACTAAAATAGGCAAAAACAGCAATTTGGGCTAGGCCTCCGGTTAATAGGTTAGTCCCAAAAATAATACAAAAGTGTATAATAAAGCCCATTAAACATCCAAAACAGAATATAATATATCATGGAACAATCAAAAATTATAGATACGTTGGAGACGTATCAGCGGCACGTCAGCGGAAGCCAGCGCAGTCACCACTTCCATAGCCTGCCCGAATAGCTCCAGCGCCTGACTGGAGGCATCGACCTCCGAGGATGCCGTCGGCTCCACCACAGCAGGCAGTGGAGGCTGTCGGTAACGGTTCCTACCACCGCGACCACCACGATGACCTCGGTAGCCGCCTCGCTACCTGTAATCAGGGCCAGACGCCCCCTCGACAAAACCTCCCGTTGGGTCATAGAAAGGTTGTTCTGCTGACCCATCACTCTGCCATGCGTAGCCACACCCGCCACCCGTAGACGATGAGCCACGATGTTGGCCGTCCCCATAAGCATTGTAGCCATCATGACCCCACTGTCGTCGGGGTTGACCAGTACCGCCGCAGTTAGCCGGTGCACGAGCAGCATCTGCACCTCCCTCGCCCGCCACAGTTTGCGCTGGCGGTGGCACGACACGCTTCTGAGGCGGCCTGGCAACGTAATGTGGCGGTGGCGCGGCTTGCGGCTGCTGACCCAGCACCAAAGCCTGCATACGAGGTGCTACCACAGCCGCACCGGGCGTCGGCGGTCTTTGTTGATTACTACCACGCCCCACAGCAGCAGCAGATGGCATCGGAACAGCCGGTGCCGGAGGCCAATGGCCCTGACCGCCGCGCCCAGCTGCCGGCACCGCCCCAGAAGCCAGCGCAGGTCGCGGCCCTGGCGGATTGCCGCGCCCAGCGGCCAGCGCAGGCCTCGGCCCCGGCGGCGCGCCACGTCCCGCAGGCAGCGCAGGCCTCTGGCCCGGTGGAACTCTGATAACCCACAAGTACAGGGGATCGCAACAGTTTTCGAGGGTAGAGTATTCAACCAAAATTTATTGATTCAACACAAGGGCAGCCTGTAACGCCCACGATGCGGCTATATCTCCCACGTGTCGAGGCACGACTTAGAGGCATAACCGCATAGTGGTTTTGTCGCAAGAAGGGTCATCTTCACACAATCCCATGTAATGAACAAGAATGGGATAAAGAGTTGGCTTACAATCGCCACTTCACACAATACATAAATATAATCATACATCATCCAAAATACACACATAGACCGACTACGGTCAAGATCCAGATGAAAATAAGATAACCCCAAATGCTAGATCCCCGATCGTCCCAACTGGGCTCCACTACTGATCATTAGGAAAAGACACATAGTAACGACCACGTTCCTCATCGAACTCCCACTTGAGATCGATCCCATCATCTGCACTGGCATCGTCGGCACCTGCAACTGTTTTGGTAGAATCTGTGAGTCACGAGGACTCAGTAATCTCACACCCGCGAGATCAAGACTATTTAAGCTTATAGGAAAGGAAGGTGTAATGAGGTGGAGCTGCAGCGGCAATAAGCATATATGGTGGCTAACATACGCAAAAGAGAGCGAGAAGAGAAGCAACGGAACGGTCGTCATCTAGCAATGACCAAGAAGTGATCCTGAACTCCTACCTACGTCATACATAACTCAGACCGTGTTCACTTCCCGGACTCCGCCGAGAAGAGACCATCACGGCTACACACATAGATGATGTATTTTACTTGGGTCAAGTGACAAGTTCTCTACAACCGGACATTAACAAATTCCCATCTGCCTCATAACCGCGGGCACGGCTTTCGAAAGATAATACCCTGCAGGGGTGTCCCAACTTAGCCCATCATAAGCTCTCACGGTCAACGAAGGATAAACCTTCTCCCGGAAAGACCCGATCAGTCTCGGAATCCCGGTTTACAAGACATTTCGACAATGGTAAAACAAGACCAGCAAAGCCGCCCGAATGTGCCGACAAATCCCGATAGGAGCTGCACATATCTCGTTCTCAGGGCACACCGGATGAACACTATGTACAGCTAAAACCAATCCTCGAGTTTCCCCAAGGTGGCGCTCCAAGTGGCTCTAGTTTGGACCAGCACTTAGAGGAACACTGGCCCGGGGTTTTAAATAAAGATGACCCTCGGGCTCGCGAAAACCCGGGGGAAAAGGCTTAGGCGGCAAATGGTAAAACCAAAGTTGGGCCTTGCTGGAGGAGTTTTATTCAAGGCGAACTGTCAAGGGGGTCCCATAAATCACCCGACCGCGTAAGGAACGCAAACTCAAGGAATATAATACTGGTATATCAGCAACTAGGGCGGCAGGAGTGGAACAAAACACCAGGCATAAGGCCGAGCCTTCCACCCTTTACCAAATATATAGATGCATTAATTAAATAAGAGATATTGTGATATCCCAACATATCCATGTTCCAACATGGAACCAACTTCAACTTCACCTGCAACTAGCAACGCTATAAGAAGGGCTGAGCAAAAGCGGTAACATAGCCAAACAACGGTTTGCTAGGAAAGGATGGTTAGAGGCTGACATGGCAATATGGGAGGCATGATATAGCAAGTGATAGGTAGCGCAGCAAGGCAATAGAACGAACAACTAGCAAAGCAAAGATAGAAGTGATTTCGAGGGGTGGTCATCTTGCCTGCAAGGTTCTCAGAGTTGTCGAAAGGTTGATCCTCGTAAGCGTACTCAACAGGTTCCTCATTCACGAACTCGTCTCCCGGCTCTACCCAAGACAAGAACACAAGCAACGGAACCAAAATCAAACACGAGAAATGCACAAGAAACATGATGCAAAACATGTATGATATGCGAGATATGATATGCGATGCATATGCGTGCTCCGGGAGGAAAATGAACATCGGAGTTTGAAACAGAACAAACTTCTCCTCAGGAGGATGACAAGGCAGTAACTTGGCAAACCAAGCATGCCACTGGAAAGATGAGATGATTTCGGTCGAAATCGATATAAAGATACCCGGAAACGGATGCACGGTTTGCAAATGGCAAACAAAACGACACGAATCTGCGATTAACAGCATGATAGCACTTAAAATGCAACAAGCAACAATGCTACAGCACCCCAACGTAGCAACAAAGCATATGACAGTAATCTACAGGAGTTGCTTGACAAAAGATGAACACTGAGCTACGGCTAGATCACAAAATATCAAGCTCAAACAAGCATGGCAAAAGTGCAAAAGATAACAGGTTCACAGACTTGGTGAAATTACTGGACATGTCTGAAACAGCATCAGGTAGCAATGTTCAGAGCACGAAATCAACATGCTATAGGAACTTAACATGGCAAAACAAGGCATGGCAGTGTTCTACGAAATTCATATGACAAAATTTCCTTACTGACCATAAGCCAAAAAGGAACAGAAGATATGATGGCAAGCAAGTAAACATAGCAAGTTTCGTTATCAGGTTTCAGACTTGGCAGAAAACAAAGCATGGCAGAAATAATAATGAGGGCATCTTGGTGAGCTTGATGCACTCACTACAGAGCAATGCATGACAAAACAAGCATACCTACAGCAAGATGGCATGTTTATGAAGCTAAGCATGGCAAGAAAAAAAGCATAGCAAGTATGGATCAACTACAATAAGCTTGGCAAAATTGCATATCATGTTAAGAATCTACCAGAAATATTTTATAGAAAAAGTAGAGTAAGATTGAGTCATGCTATGGCACTCCATAATTGCAAACAAGGGCAGGAATCGATCAACTACAACAATAGCTACAAAACATCCTTACTGAACATCTCCAAAATATGCATGGATCTCTCTGTAGCATCAAGTTTACATGGCAACAAAATAACAGCAGACAAGGACTTGGAGAAATCACTCTCTGAAATCAGAAACATTACGGGGCCTAGTTTGCATGCTTGTGCTAGTCACCACAGAGATCACAAAAATACATGGCATACACCCTTGGAAAGATGGCATGGCATACAACAAAACACATGTAGAGCTCATGCCCATAAGATGCACAGATTAAAAGATACAAAAATGATAAATCCTCAAGTTCTGCTGAGAACCAGAAGATAACAGCAACTAGCACTTTTGCAACAGAGAGTTGGGCATCAAGATGGCCTCTAATGAACATGGTGCAATTGAACAAAATGTAGAGCATCACGAGACGAACAATTTGACATATTACACGCGTGCAACGGAGCTATATCCAGAGAGTTATGCAATGATGAACAGGGGTATATGTTGAAAAATTCTCAGGACTTGGAGATTTCGGGGGGTAGCGAAAGGTCAACCTTCGGTTACTGTAGCTGGATCTGGATCGGGGATGAGCTCGGGCTCGACGAGGCTTCGGCCGGAGCTCTCGCCGGAGGGAGCGGAGGACGAGGAGGAGGGGCGACGAGGCACGGGAGAGGAGGCCGGCGGAGAGGAGGCCGGTCGCCCGCGGGCGGCGGCGCGGCGGCGACGCAACGACGGCGGCGGCGCGGGCACGGCGGCCGGCGGCGGCGACCGCGGCGGAGGGCTGCGGCGGCGCGGGAGGCGGAGGGCGCGGGCGGCGAGCGGGCTCGCGGGGGCCGGCGCTGGGCCCGCGGGCTTCGGCGGCGGCGGCGACGTACGGCTGCTGACATGGCAGCCGCGGATTGGGCGGTGGGCGGTGGTGGACGCGTCCGGCTCCGCCCGGACGTGTCCGGCGGCGGTGAGGGAGCGGGTCTAGGGTTTGATCTGCGTTTGTTTTTCGGGAGGGTCACATATAAATAGGTAGAGGGAGCTAGGAGGCTCCAAATGAGGTGCGGTTTTCGCCCACACGATCGTGATCGAACGACCTAGAGCATGCAAGAGAGTTTGGTGGGTTTTGGGCTGGTTTTGAGGGGGGTTTTGCTGCAACACACAAATGAACTTTGCGGATGCCCGGTTAACCGTTGGAGTACCAAACGACCTCCAAATGGAACGAAACTTGACCGGTGGTCTCCCGGTGGTATACTAAGGCCACTTGACAAGCCTCGGTCCATTCCGAGAACGTTCGACACACGCTCACGAAAGAAAACAAGAGGGGTGCACCGGAGGAGATGGGAGCGCCGGATTGCAAAACGGACAACGGGGAAAATGCTCGGATGAAAGAGACAAACACGTATGCAAATGCAATGCACATGATGACATGATATGAAATGCATGACATGAACAAGATACAAAACGCAAAACAAAACCCGACCACAGAGCGAATATCATAACACATAGCCAAAAATGGCAAGAGTCGGAGTTACAAATATGGAAAGTTACATGCGGGGTGTTACACAGCCAAAGAATATTCTCAAGTATTAGCAGCTGAGTTATCAATTCAACCACACCTGGATAACTTAATATCTACAGCAAAGTGTTTAGTAGCAAAGTAGTATGGAAGTAACGGTAACAGTGGCAAAAGTAACGATAGCAGTTTTGTAGTAATTGTAATAGTGGCAACGGTAAAGTAACTAAGTGAAGAGCAATATGTGAAAAGCTCATAGGCATTGGATCGGTGATGGATAATTATGCCGGATGCGATTATTCATGCAACAGTTATAACATAGGGTGATACAGAACTAGCTCCAGTTCATCAATGTAATGTAGGCATGTATTTTGAATATAGTCATACATGCTTATGGAAAAGAACTTGCATAATATCTTTTGTCCTACCCTCCTACCCTCCCGTGGCAGCGGAGTACTATTGGAAACTAACGGATATTAAGGCCTCCTTTTAATAGAGTACCGGACCAAAGCATTAACACATAGTGAATACATGAACTCCTCAAACTACGGTCATCACCGGGAGTGGTCCCAATTATTGTCACTTCGGGGTTGTCGGATCATAACACATAGTAGGTGACCATAGACTTGCAAGATAGGATCAAGAACTCACATATATTCATGAAAACGTAATAGGTTCAGATCTGAAATCATGGCACTCGGGCCCTAGTGACAAGCATTAAGCATAGCAAAGTCATAGCAACATCAATCTCAGAACATAGGGGATACTAGGGATCAAACCCTAACAAAACTAACTCGATTACATGATAAATCTCATCCAACCCATCACCATCCAGCAAGCCTACGATGGAATTACTCACGCACGGCGGTGAGCATCATGAAATTGGTGATGGAGGATGGTTGATGATGACGACGGCGATGGATTCCCCTCTTCGGAGCCCCGAACAGACTCCAGATCAGCCCTCCCGAGAGAGATTAGGGCTTGGCGGTAGCTCCGTATCGTAAAACGCGATGAATCCTTCTCTTTGATTCTTTTCTCCCCGAACGTGAATATATAGAGTTGGAGTTGAGGTCGGTGGAGTACCAGGGGGCCCACGAGGCAGGGGCGCACCCAGGGGGTAGGCGCGCCACCCACCCTCGTGGACAGGGTGTGGGCCCCTGGCCTTGATTCTTTCGCCAGTATTTTTTATTATTTCCAAAAATAATCTCCGTGAAGTTTCAGGTCATTCCGAGAACTTTTATTTCTGCACAAAAATAACACCATGGCAATTCTGCTGAAAACAGCGTCAGACCGGGTTAGTTCCATTCAAATCATGCAAGTTAGAGTCCAAAACAAGGGCAAAAGTGTTTGGAAAAGTAGATACGACGGAGATGTATCAACTCCCCCAAGCTTAAACCTTTGCTTGTCCTCAAGCAATTCAGTTGATAAACTGAAAGTGATAAAGAAAAAAATTTACAAACTCTGTTTGTTCTTGTTGTTGTAAATATGTAAAGCCAGCATTCAAGTTTTCAGCAAAGATTATGAACTAACCATATTCACAATAACATTTAGGTCTCATGTTTACTCATATCAATGGCATAATCAACTAGTGAGCAATAATAATAAATCTCGGATGACAACACTTTCTCAAAACAATCATAATATGATATAACAAGATGGTATCTCGCTAGCCCTTTCTGAGACCGCAAAATATAAATGCAGAGCACCTCTGAAGATCAAGGACTGACTAAACATTGTAATTCATGGTAAAAGAGATCCAGTCATACTCAATATAAATTAATAGTAATGGATGCAAATGACAGCGATGCTCCCCAACTGGTGCTTTTTAATAAGAGGGTGATGGCTCAACATAAAAGTAAATAGATAGGCCCTTCGCAGAGGGAAACAGGGATTTGTAGAGGTGTCAGAGCTCGATTTTAAAATAGAGGTAAATAATATTTTCAGTGGTATACTTTCATTGTCAACATAACAACTGAGAGATCTCGATATCTTCCATGCTACACACATTACACGCGGTTCCCAAACAGAATGGTAAAGTTTATACTCCCCCTCCACCAACAAGCATCAATCCATGGCTTGCTCGAAACAACGAGTGCCTCCAACTAACAAGAGTCCCGGGGGAGTTTTGTTTGCAATTATTTTTATTTGATTTGCTTAGAGCATGGGACTGGGCATCCCGGTGACCAGCCACTTTCTCGTGAGTGAGGAACGGAGTCCACTCCTCTTGAGAATAACCCGCCTAGCATGGAAGATACAGACAGCCCTAGTTGATACATGAGCTATTCGAGCATACAAAACAGAATTTCATTTGAAGGTTTAGAGTTTGGCACATACAAATTTACTTGGAACGGCAGGTAGATACCGTATATAGGAAGGTATGGTGGACTCATATGGAATAACTTTGGGGTTTATGGAAGTGGATGCACAAGCAGTATTCCCGCTTAGTACAAGTGAAGGCTAGAAAAAGGCTGGGAAGCGACCAACTAGAGAGCGACAATAGTCATGAACATGCATTAAAATTAATGAACATTGAGTGCAAGCATGAGTAGGATATAATCCACCATTAACATAAATATCGTGGAGGCTATGTTGATTTTGTTTCAACTACATGCGTGAACATGTGCCATGTCAAGCCACTCGAATCATTCAAAGGAGGATACCACCCTATCATGCCACATCACAACCATTTTAATAGCATGTTGGCATGCAAGCTAAACCATTATAAGCTCCTAGCTAATTAAGCATGGCATAAGCAACTATAATCTCTAATTGTCATTGCAAACATGTTTATTCATAATAGGCTGAATCAGGAACGATGAATTAATCACATTTACAAAAACAAGAGAGGTCGAGTTCATACCAGCTTCTCTCATCTCAATCAGTCCACCATATATTGTCATAATTGCCTTCACTTGCACGACCGAACGAGGATAATAATAATAATAGTGCACGTGCTTTGGACTAAGCTGGAATCTGCAAGCCTTCAATAAACAGGAGAAGACAAGGCAATATGGGCTCTTGGTTAAATCAACAATAATGCATATAAGAGCCACTTCAACATTTTCATAATGGTCTTCTCCTCTCGACCCCCAAAGAACAAGAAATGAAATAAAACTATTTACACGGGAAAGCTCCCAACAAGCAAAAGAAGAACAAGAAATCTTTTTGGGTTTTCTTTTAGTTACTACTACTACAGCATGGAAAGTAAAATAGCTAAAAGCTACAACTAATTTTTTTTGGTTTTTTTGGGTTTTCTTAAGGTTTTTCAAACACACAAGAAGAAAGCATAAAAAGGAAAATAAACTAGCATGGAAAGTACAATGAAAAAGTATGAGCACCGACAACTAGCAATGAGTGTGTGAACATGAATGTAATGTCGGTGGGAACGTACTCCCCCAAGCTTAGGCTTTTGGCCTAAGTTGGTCTATGGCCACGGCTGGCCTGGCGGATATCTGAAGTTGTAACTGGGGTCGTACTGAGATGCAGCGGCTATTGCATCGTGGGCTGCATCTTGGAGGCGAGCTGCCCTCGTCCTCCTCTCGTACTCATTTGCCTCCTCCCTGGTTATGACATATCTCCCCTTTGCCTGAAAGTCAAAGTGAGTAGGAGCAGGGAGAACAATATTGACAGCGTGACGCCTGTCAAAGATTAGTCGGTACTGGAGAGGCGGTTCATTCCTCTCAACAAACTGATGGCAATCCATGGCATTAAAATCTAGATAAGCAGGAGGCAATTCCATATCATAATCACGAATAGGTATCTCAAGATAATTAGCTAAACGGGTTGCATAAATTCCACCAAACAAATCTCCATTTATACTGTTATTATGCAACCTACGCGCCACAATAGCTCCCAAATTATAATGGTTATCTCCTAATACAACACTCCTGAGAACACTGAGATCAGGAACACACATGTGGCATGCCTCATCCTTACCATTTATGCATCGGCCTATAAAGAGAGCAAAATAATGTATAGCAGGAAAATGAATGCTCCCTATGGTAGCTTGTGTTATTTCTCTAGATTCCCCCACTGTGATACTAGCAAGAAAATCTCTAAACTCAGATTTGCGAGGTTCACTAGGACTACCCCATTGCGGGAGTTCACAAGCAGTACTAAAATCCTCTAGGTCCATGGTATAGGAGTTATCATAAGGATCAAACAGGACCGTGTGAGAGTTTCGTGAAGATGAAAATCTAAATCTTCTCACAAAGGAATCAGTAAGGTAATAGTGTTGGAGGCACTTATCTGACACGAAGCCCTCCAAATCAGCGTTACGCACATATGCCTCACATTCCTCCTTAATTCCTGCTCGGACCATGAAGTTTTCTGACGGCCATTCACAAGGCCGCACTTGAGCTTCTCTTGGTGGTTCATGGTCCGGCTCACGTATTGCAGTTCTGGGTCCTTGCTTCCTTGAAGAACCACCTTGGTACATCTTCCTAAACATATTTATTCCTCTGAAAAATTTCTGAAATTTTTAGTAACTTCAAATAAAAGTGAACCAAACTCAATAAAATTAATAGTAACTACTCCCACAAGTGCCTAGAGACTATATCATGCATTAGAACTACTTGGGACCATATAAATTTGGCATGCAAGCTCAAGAACAGGGTCACCTAGGCAGCAAAAAATTTCAATGAATAAAGCACTAGAACAAAAACTAATTGGACCATTGGAGGAGTCACATACCGAAGAACAATCCCCCAAAGCAGTTTTGTGAATGGAGCTTTGAGCAAGGACATCGAAAATGGCAGCAAGATGAGCTAGAACTCATGCTTGAACTGGTTGGTGGCTTTTTTGGGAGGAAGAAGGAGTGTGTGGTGGCTGGAATTAATAAGTGGAGGGGAGCCACCATGGGCCCACGAGGCAGGGGCGCGCCCTGGACCCTCGTGGCCAGGTGCTTGCTCCCCTGCTGTGTTCTCAGTGCCAGCTATTCGCAAATATTCCAGAAAAAATCATATTTCAATTTCGGGGCATTTGGAGAACTTCTATTTTCGGAATATTTTTTTTACTGCACGGATAATTCAGAAAACAGACGGAAAATACTATTTTTGCTTTATTTCAACTAAATAACAGAAAGTAAAAGGAGGGTACAGAGAGTTGTGCTTGCTAACTTCATCCATCTCATGCTCATCAAAAGGAATCCACTAACAAGGTTGATCAAGTCTTGTTAACAAACTCATTCCGAATCGCATGAAATCGGAGAATTTTTGAATAGCACTAGGTTACCTCAACGGGGATATGCACGTCCCCAATAATAAGAATATCATATTTCTTCTTGACAGTAGGGAAGAGGAAATTCAAAACCTCCAAAAATAATCGATGGAATTTTTCCAATAGAGTTTATACTATGAACTTGAGGTTGTTTCCTCAGAAAGTGTACCGTATGCTCATTACCATTAACATGAAAAGTGACATTGCCTTTGTTGCAATCAATAACAGCCCCTGCAGTATTCAAAAAGGGTCTTCCAAGAATAATAGACATACTATCGTCCTCGGGAATATCAAGAATAACAAAGTCCGTTAAAATAGTAACATTTGCAACCACAACAAGCACATCCTCACAAATACAGATAGGTATAGAAGTTGATTTATCGGCCATTTGCAAAGATATTTTAGTAGGTGTCAGCTTATTCAATTCAAGTCTACGATATAAAGAGAGAGGCATAACACTAACACCGGCTCCAAGATCACATAGAACATAACGCCTTTACCGCATCACGCCGACGCCCTGCATCGATATTGACTTCGGCGCCAGGCCATATTTCTTTTATTACTCACTTTGCATAAATTATTTATTATGCAACGATTTTTTATTATTATTACTATTATCTCCGGTTTGCACTATTTTTTGTGCACAGGAAAATGATCCGGGTTGGACAGTATCGTCAACTCGGCGTACTGACATACCACGTCACCTCGGCTGGACGGGGGGCTTCGTCAACACTTCATTACCCCATGCCGGGGACTTCGGCATCACTCTGCCAGCCTGCATTGACCATGCTATGTCACCACTTCGCAGTGCCGAGCTCTTTGCTCCGCCACCTCGGGACCGGCTTGCGGGATGGAACCTTGTCCCACATCAAGCTCGGACCGCGTCATCAATACCGAACACATTAACCAGCTAAGTTGCTTTCATGCTCAAAGTTTTAAATTTTTAACTTGTGCTCGGTTCGACCAAGCATTATACTTTTTTGAAAAAAGTTGCTTGTAAAAAATCTCCTTGTCAAAACCTTGTGTGTGACACACAAATTCAAATACCCAGTTCACTTGGGGGCTTCCTTTATGAAGCTTTTCCTCTTGCATATGAATATACTTGTACGGCTTTGTTCCTTGTTCGTGTATTACGCCACAATATGCACCATATTGACTTAAGCGATTTGCAAGCTGGGTTGCCTCGCTCTTGTGTTTACCCCTACGTTCCCGATTGTTCGGCTAGGGAGTAAAGGGAGCACCTCTGCGATTGTCACGATCGGGTCATCCGAGCCGGACCTCAGACTGGGTGAAGCCGAAAGCTAGCGCTCTTATTGTTTTCAATTATGGTCGGCACACAACGGAACTCATGAGTACAAAAAATCTATTACACAAGTCTCATAGTAATAATGAGCACCGAAGAAAGGTATCGGTGGGGGTACTATTTTCTTCGAAGAGGCTTCTTACACTTCGTCAGTAATATAGCATAAGTTCCCTGAGCGCGCTTTGTCTGTTACAGCCTTATGGCCTGATGGCCTAGTTATTGGAAACGCCATCGATATTCTTGACAGGTGGAGTACATAACACTTTTCGGCCCTTGATCAAAGAGGGAGAAGCCGACGTCGGTTAAGACGCGTATAAAGTTCGGGTGAACACAGATATGATATAAGTACTTTGGTACATACAATCATTATACATAAAATTCTTTTACCCAAGTCACTTGGGGCTCTTAAATTTATATGAGCCGTTTTGTAATAAGTGTTCTTCTTCTTAGTCGTTGCAAAGTTTATTATTATTTATCACTCCTTTTTTCGACACGAGTGTGTGGTCACTAGCCGGGGAGCCTAATTTCTCTCTCAAAGCCGCTAGAGTTTAGTTTGCTAAACTGGCCTAACGAGAAGTACTCCGCCTTCGGGATAGGAGGTTGAAGCCGTAGGCTGGCCCGCTTGAAGTCTTGAGATAGGATGTGTCATGTTAAAGCACGACAGAAGCACCTTTTTTTCTAAGACCAATTTTCGATTTGGCACCGAACACTTGATCTAGTTCGGGCGTCCAGTTTTTACTGAAGTTTTCGGTTTTCAAAGCCTATGGCACTTTTAAACTATTTGTGCGTTTCCAGCATTAGTCTCGCAGTGCAACGCCGGACACCTTTAGGGATTCGGCAAAAACATTCTCGGATATTACTATATATGCATCGGTTTCGAATTGTGTCTTCGGTCAATAGTTGGGTTGCCCGGCTCCTGTGCTTGCCTCCTACGTTCCACTTTGTTCCGCTAGGTGTGCAAAGGGAGAACCACTGCGATTGTGCCTCCAGCTCGCATGGTTAAGCACCTCAGTGGAGAAAGCCGAAAACTGACTGTCACAATAGGCGTAAACTGGTCAGCGATCCGATGACTATGTTAAATGACGGGCCGTTCATAACATTGGCCGAAGTGTTTACGGCTTGACCTCGGATGTCGCCGAACACTAACCGGGGGCTCATAGCTAGCTTCCCCAGTTTAAAGCTCCTATGACTAAGCGAAAGTTATAAAGCCCGCATATCTGATTGTCTCGTTTCCGCTAACACAACCGCCTTCGGGCACTGAGACGTCGGCTAAGGGTTGCTTTGTTATTGCGGAAACACCCTGTGTAGTATCTACCAAGGGGTAGAAGCCGACGATGGGCCACTTTCAACTGATAAACGGTCGCAATGGAGTCAAAATAATGATGTAAAGTACTTGGATACATAGAATCATTACACATAATCTGTGATTTTGCTCTGGATATCGATCCTTAATTCGGTCACGCGTGCCCACATTAAGGCTCGGGGCTACTGGGCTTTGCGCTCTTTATTTATAAATATTAAAGGGGCACATCGATCCCCTAATTTGGTGTTGCCACCCGACCAGTGTCTCGGGGGCTACTGCATTGCTTATTCAATGCAGAGAATTCAAAGTGCTCAGTGTTCGGCTTGACCGAACTATGCGCATACGCGTCTTCGGACAATAATAGGTACCATATGGACCTATCCGGCATCAAGCTAGTATATTGTGGCGACTTCTCACAACCCTCTCTCAGGGGCCCGTTCGCCGATCACTATTATCTCTAATATATTACACTGCGTTTTTATTCCTATGTATGCTGCCGAGCTAGGAGTTGATCCTCAGGCCGATTTCACGACCTGAGTCTCGGAAGCTACTAGGATCAGCGGTTTCATATTTTCCTTCATGTGCATCTCAGATTTTAGACCGACACACACCTTGAGGGCTACTGGATATACATATACTGGCTATATATCTCGGCAGAGAATAAATTGCACCAATCAAAAATATTCACAAAAAACAGCCCGCTGTCGGGTGGTGCACCACCTCGGAAGCAGCCCGGCATAAAGCTCAGGCGCCAGTGGCTGGCTCCATAGAGGGCATTTCCGGCATTGAGCTCGGCTAAACTCCTTCAACTTTTTAGAACCAAGGTGATCTATGACACCTCGGATACAGTCCAGCGTTGGAGCTCGGACATAGTCTGGCGTTGGAGCTTGGATACAGTCCGGCGTTGGGGCTTGGATATAGTCCGACGTTGGAGCTCGGATACAGCCCGGCATTGGTACCCGGATGCAAAAGATACCTTGGATACAGTCTGGCGTTGGGGCTTGGACGCAAGAGGACACTGCCGCCCGGGAACAACTTCAAACCCGAGGTGTGGCATAAAAATAACAAGGCATTGATAAAGGCCAGAAACTTAAAGGGGCTCCTCGGATACCCGACGTGTAAACTCGTCGGATACACTTCGGTGATCCTCAAGATCGAAGATGAGAAGATTTGTTGAACCAGTTTTCAAGACCGACGACCGAAGATGGAGAACAGTTCGAAAGAATCGAGGAGCGTCCCTAACTTGAAGACCGGTTCAGGGGGCTACTGACGGTGTCCTGGACAAGGGGGTACTCACCACGTCATCTCCCGATCAGTTGGATTGGGCCGAGGACCCCCATGGCCGTATACTCATGGGCCAATTCGGACAGCTGCCGCATACAAGGAAGATTCCACAAGACTTGGTGATCAAGACATGGACTCCTCCCCACCGGCGTATTCGGCTAGGACTCTTGTTATCCTAGGCCTCTGGTGCATTATATGAACCGAGGCCAGGCAAGTCGATAGACAACAATCATACCATAGGCTAGCTTCTAGGGTTTAGCCTCTACGATCTCGTGGTAGATCAACTCTTGTAATACTCATATCATCAAGATCAATCAAGCAGGAAGTAGGGTATTGCCTCCATCGAGAGGGCCCGAACCTGGGTAAACATCGTATCCCCCGCCTCCTGTTACCATCCGCCTTAGACGCACAGTTCGGGACCCCCTACCCGAGATCCGCCGGTTTTGACACCGACAATAGTTGGTACCCCTGGATCTCCAAGTTTCTTTGATATTCCACCTTTAAAAGTATAATTAGCGAGCATGGTGGAAATTTCAGCTTCCGGTATCTTTCTTTTATTTGTAACAATTTCTTTCATATAATTAGCATAAGGATTCATTTTGAGCATATCAATCAAACGCATACGCAAAAAGATAGGTCTGATCATTTCAGCAAAGCGCTCAAAATCCTCATCATCCTTTTTCTTGGATGGTTTGGGAGGAAAAGGCATGGGTTTCTGAACACAAGGTTCTCTTTCCTTACCGAGCTTCCTAGCAACAAAGTCTCTCTTATCATAACGTTGATTCTTTGATTGTGGGTTATCAAAATCAAGAGCAGGTTCAATTTCTACATCATTGTCATTGCTAGGTTGAGCATCAACATGAACATCATCATTACCATTATCACTAGGTTCATGTTTATTGCCAGATTGTGTTTCAGCATCAGAAATAGAAATATCATTGGGATTCTCAGGTGTGTCAACAACAGGTTCACTAGAAGCGTGCAAAGTCCTATCTTTTTTTCCTTCCTCTTAGAAGGACTAGGTGTATCAACATTATTTCTCTGAGAATCCTGCTCAATTCTCTTAGGGTGGCCCTCAGGATACAAAGGTTCCTGAGTCACTTTACCCCCTCTAGTTGCAACTCTAACAGCAAAGTCATTATTCTTACTATTTAATTCATTGAGCAAATCATTCTGAGCTTTAAGTACTTGTTCAACTTGAGTGGTAACCATAGAAGCATGTTTACTAATGAGTTTAAGTTCACATTTAACTCTAGACATATAATGACCCAAGTGTTCAATCATATAAGCATTGCGTTTCAGTTGTCTACCAAAATAAGCATTAAAATCTTCTTGCTTGACCATAAAATTATCAAACTCATCCAGGCATTGGCTAGCAAACTTAGTAGGCAGGATTTCAGCTTTATCATATATATAGAGAATTTACCTTTACTACCTGTGTCGGGTTATCAAGACCATGTGTTTCTTTGATAGGTGGTAAATTAAGGCCATGTATTTCTTCAACAGAAGGTAAATTCTTAACATCTTCAGCTTTTATATCTTTTTCTTTCATAGATTTCTTTGCCTATTGCATATCTTCAGGACTGAGAAATAGAATACCCCTTTTCTTCGGAGTTGACTTAGGAGTTGGTTCAGGAAGTGTCCAATTATTTTCATTGGTCAACATATTATTCAATAGAATTTCAGCTTGATCAATAGTTCTTTCCCTGAAAACACAACCAGCACAACTATCCAGGTGGTCTCTGGAAGCATCGGTTAGTCCATTATAAAAGATATCAAGTATTTCATTTTTCTTGAGAGGATGATCAGGCAAATCATTAAGTAATTGGAGAAGCCTCCCTCAAGCTTGTGGGAGACTCTCTTCTTCAATTTGCACAAAATTATATATTTCCCTTAAAGCAGCTTGTTTCTTATGAGCTGGGAAATATTTAGCAGAGAAGTAATAAATCATATCCTGGGGACTACGCACACAACCAGGATCAAGAGAATTAAACCATGTCTTAGCATCACCCTTTAATGAGAACGGAAATAACTTAAGGATATAATAGTAGCGAGTTTTCTCATCATTAGTGAATAGGGTGGCTATATAATTTAATTTAGTATGATGTGCCACAACAGTTTCAGATTCATAGCCATAGAAAGGATCAGATTCAACCAGAGTAATTATCTCAGGATCGACAGAGAAATCATAATCCTTATCAGTAACAAAGATAGGTGAAGTAGCAAAAGCAGGGACATAATTCATTCTAGCATTCGGAGTTTTTTCTTTAAGCTTAGCTAATAATTTCTTAAGATCACTTCTATCATTGCAAGCAAGAAAGTCTCTAGCAGTTTCTTCATCCATAACATAACCCTCAGGCACAACAGGCAATTCATATCTAGGGGGAGAATCTTCATCATCACTTTCATCAATATTATCAGTTTCAATAATTTCATTCTCTCTAGCCCTAGAAAGTTGTTCATCAAGAAATTCACCTAGTGGCACAGTAGTATCAAGCGTAGAAGTAGTTTCATCATAAGTATCATGCATAGCAGAAGTGGCATCACCAATAACACGCGACATATCAGAATTAATAGCAGAAGCAGGTTTAGGTGTTGCAAGCTTACTCAAAACAGAAGGTGAATCAAGTGCAGAGCTAGATGGCAGTTCCTTACCTCCCCTCGTACTTGAGGGATAAATTTTGGTTTTCTCGTCTTTCAAGTTCCTCATAGTGACCAGCAGATATAAATCCCAAGTGACTCAAACAATAGAGCTATGCTCCCCGGCAACGGCGCCAGAAAATAGTCTTGATAACCCACAAGTATAGGGGATCGTAATAGTTTTCGAGGGTAGAGTATTCAACCCAAATTTATTGATTCGACATAAGGGGAGCTAAAGAATATTCTCAAGTATTAGCAGCTGAGTTGTCAATTCAACCACACCTAGATAACTTAATATCTGCAGCAAAGTGTTTAGTAGCAAAGTAGTATGGAAGTAACGCTAACAGTGACAAAAGTAACGATAGCAGTTTTGTAGTAATTGTAACAATGGCAACGGTAAAGTAACTAAGCGAAGAGCAATATGTGACAAGCTCGTAGGCATTGGATCGGTGATGGATAATTATGCCGGATGCGATTATTCATGCAACAGTTATTGTTGGAAATATGCCCTAGAGGCAATAATAAATTGGTTATTATTATATTTCCTTGTTCATGATAATCGTTTATTATCCATGCTAGAATTGTATTGATAGGAAACTCAGATACATGTGTGGATACATAGACAACACCATGTCCCTAGTAAGCCTCTAGTTGACTAGCTCGTTGATCAATAGATGGTTACGATTTCCTGACCATGGACATTGGATGTCGTTGATAACGGGATCACATCATTAGGAGAATGATGTGATGGACAAGACCCAATCCTAAGCCTAGCACAAGATCGTGTAGTTCGTTTGCTAAGAGCTTTTCTAATGTCAAGTATCATTTCCTTAGACCATGAGATTGTGCAACTCCCGGATACCGTAGGAATGCTTTGGGTGTACCAAACGTCACAACATAACTGGGTGGCTATAAAGGTGCACTACAAGTATCTCCGAAAGTGTCTGTTGGGTTGGCACGAATCGAGACTGGGATTTGTCACTCCGTGTAAACGGAGAGGTATCTCTGGGCCCACTCGGTAGGACATCATCATAATGTGCACAATGTGACCAAGTAGTTGATCACGGGATGATGTGTTACGGACCGAGTAAAGAGACTTGCCGGTAACGAGATTGAACAAGCTATCGGGATACCGACGATCGAATCTCGGGCAAGTACCATACCGATAGACAAAGGGAATTGTATACGGGATTGATTGAATCCTCAACATTGTGGTTCATCCGATCAGATCGTCGAGGAGCATGTGGGAGCCAACATGGGTATCCAGATCCCGCTGTTGGTTATTGACCGGAGAGTCGTCTCGGTCATGTCTGCATGTCTCCCGAACCCGTAGGGTCTACACACTTAAGGTTCGGTGACGCTAGGGTTATAGAGATATTAGTATGCGGTAACCCGAAAGTTGTTCGGAGTCCCGGATGAGATCCCGGACGTCATGAGGAGTTCCGGAATGGTCCGGAGGTAAAGATTTATATATGGGAAGTCTTATTTTGGTCGCCGGAAAAGTTTCGCACTTTATCGGTATTGTACCGGGAGTGCCGAAAGGGGTCCGGGGGTCCATCAAAGGGGTCCACCAGCCCCGGGGGGCCACATGGGTTGTAGGGGTGTGTGCCTTGGCCTATATGGGCCAAGGGCACCAGCCCCAAGAGGCCCATGCGCCAAGAGATAAGATAAAAGGGAGAGTCCTAAAGGGGGAAGGCACCTCCGAGGTGCCTTGGGGAGGATGGACTCCTCCCTGGCCGCACCCTTCCTTGGAGGAAGGGCCAAGGCTGCGCCCCCCTCTCCCTTGGCCCTATATATAGTGGGGGAGGGAGGGCAGAAATATCTAAGCCCTGGCGCCTCCCTCTCCCTCCCGTGACACCTCTACCTCCCCGCTTGCGCTTGGCGAAGCCCTGCCGGGATCCCGCTACTTCCACCACCACGCCGTCGTGCTGCTGGATCTCCATCAACCTCTCCTCCCCCCTTGCTGGATCAAGAAGGAGGAGACGTCGCTGCTCCGTACGTGTGTTCAACGCGGAGGTGCCGTCCGTTCGGCGCTAGGATCATCGGTGATTTGGATCACGACGAGTACGACTCCATCAACCCCGTTCTCTTGAACGCTTCCGCTAGCGATCTACAATTGTATGTAGATGCACTCCCCTTCCCCTCGTTGCTAGATTACTCCATAGATTGATCTTGGTGATGCGTAGAAAATTTTGAATTTCTGCTACGTTCCCCAACAGTGGCATCATGAGCTAGGTCTATGCGTAGTTTCTATGCACGAGTAGAACACAAAGTAGTTGTGGGCGTCGATTTTGTCAATTTACTTGTCGTTACTAGTCTTATCTTGATTCAGCGGCATCGTGGGATGAAGCGGCCCGGACCGACCTTACACGTACTCTTACGTGAGACAGGTTCCACCGACTGACATGCACTAGTTGCATAAGGTGGCTAGCGGGTGTCTGTCTCTCCCACTTTAGTCGGATCGGATTCGATGAAAAGGGTCCTTATGAAGGGTAAATAGAAATTGTCATATCGCGTTGTGGCTGTAACGCCCACGATGCGGCTATATCTCCCACGTGTCGAGGCACGACTTAGAGGCATAACCGCATAGTGGTTTTGTCGCAAGAAGGGTCATCTTCACACAATCCCATCTAATGAACAAGAATGGGATAAAGAGTTGGCTTACAATCGCCACTTCACACAATACATGAATAAATATCATACATCATCCAAAATTCAAACATATAGACCGACTACGGTCAAAAACCAGATGAAAATAAGACAACCCCAAATGCTAGATCCCCGATCGTCCCAACTGGGCTCCACTACTGATCATCAGGAAAAGACACATAGTAACGACCACGTTCCTCGTCGAACTCCCACTTGAGGTCGACGCCATCATCTGCACTGGCATCGTCGGCACCTGCAACTGTTTTGGTAGAATCTGTGAGTCACGGGGACTCAGCAATGTCACACCCGCGAGATCAAGACTATTTAAGCTTATAGGAAAGGATGGTGTAATGAGGAGGAGCTGCAGCGGCAAAAGCATATATGGTGGCTAACTTGCGCAAATGAGAGCGAGAAGAGAAGCAATGGAACGGACGTCATCTAGCAATGACCAAGAAGAGGTCCTGAACACCTACTTACGTCATGCATAACTCAGACCGTGTTCACTTCCCGGACTCCGCCGAGAAGAGACCATCACGGCTACACACGCAGTTGATGTATTTTAGTTGGGTCAAGTGACAAGTTATCTACAACCGGACATTAACAAATTCCCATCTGCCTCATAACCGCGGGCACGGCTTTCGAAAGATAATACCCTGCAGGGGTGTCCCAACTTAGCCCATCATAAGCTCTCGCGGTCAACGAAGGATAAATCTTCTCCCGGAAAGACCCGATCAGTCTCGGAATCCCGGTTTACAAGACATCTCGACAATGGTAAAACAAGACCAGCAAAACCGCCCGAATGTGCCGACAAATCCCGATAGGAGCTGCACATATCTCGTTCTCAGGGCACACCGGATTGTCCAAGCTTCCGATAGGCCAGCCCAGAGTTGCCCCTGGTGGCCACCGGCGACTGACAGTTTGGACCAATACTCAGAGGAGCACTGGCCCGGGGGTTTAAAATAAAGATGACCCTCTGGCTCTAGAAAACCCGGGGGAAAAAGTTATAGGTCGCAAATGGTAAAACCAAGGTTGGGCCTTGCTGGAGGAGTTTTATTCAAGGCGAACTGTCAAGGGGGTCCCATAAATCACCCGACCGCGTAAGGAACGCAAACTCAAGGAACATAATCCCGGTATAACAGTAACTAGGGCGGCAAGAGTGGAACAAAACACCAGGCATAAGGCCGAGCCTTCCACCCTTTACCAAATATATAGATGCATTTATTAAATAAGAGATATTGTGATATCCCAACATATCCATGTTCCGACATGGAACAACCTTCAACTTCACCTGCAACTAGCAACGCTATAAGAGGGGCTGAGCAAAAGCGGTAACATAGCCAAACAACGGTTTGCTAGGAAAGGATGGTTAGGGCTGACATGGCTAAAATGGGAGACATGATATAGCAAGATAGCGAGCATGGCAATAGAGCAAACAACTAGCATAGCAAAGATAGAAGTGATTTCGAGGGGTGGTCATCTTGCCTGCAAGATTCTCAGAGTTGTCGAAAGCTTGATCCTCGTAAGCGTACTCGACAGGTTCCTCGTTCACGAACTCGTCTCCCGGCTCTACCCAAGACAAGAACACAAACAAACGGAACCACAATCAACAACGAGAAATGCGCAAACAACATGATGCAAAACATGTATGATATGCAAGATATGATATGCGATGCATATGCGTGCTCCGAAAGGAAAAAGATGAACATGGCAGTAACTTGGCAAACCAAGCATTCCCCTGGAAAGATGAGATGATTTCGGTCGAAATCGATATAAAGATCACCGGAATCGGATGCACGGTTTGCAAATGGCAAGCAAAACAAGAATGACACTAATCTGCGATAAACAGCAAGATAGCACTTAAAATGCAACAAGTAACAATGCTACAGCACCCCAACATAGCAAAAAAGCACATGGAAGTAAACTACAGAAGATGCTTGACAAACGATGAACACTGAGCTACGGCTAGTTCCCAAAATATCAAGCTCAAACAAGCATGGCAAAAATGCAAACGATTACAGGTTCACAGACTTAGTGAAAAACTGGACATGGCAGTAAACAGCATCAGGTAGCAATGTTCAGAGCACGAAATCAACATGCTACAGGAACTTAACATAGCAAAAAAAGGCATGGCAGTGATCTAATAGATGCACATGACAAAAGTCTTTTGCTGACCATAAGCCAAAAAGGAACAGAAGATATGATGGCAAGCATGTAAACATAGCAAGTTTCGTTATCAGGTTTCAGACTTAGCAGAAAACAGAGCATGGCAGAAATATTAACATGTAGGCCTCTTTGTGAGCTTGATACACTCACTACAGAGCAATTAATGACAAACCAAGCATACCTACTGCAATATGGCATGTTTATCAAGCTAATCATGGCAAGAACAAATGCATATCATGTATGGATCAACTACAATAAGCTTGGCAAAATTGCATATCATGTTAAGAATCTGCCAGAAATATTTTATAGCAAAAGTAGAGCAAGATTGAGTCATGCTATGGCACTCCATAATTGCAAACAATTACAGGAACGGATCAATTACAACTATAGCTACAAAACATCCTTACTGAATATCACCAAAATATGCATGGATCTCTCTGTAGCATCAAGTTTACATGGCAACAAAATTACAGCAGACAAGGACTTAGAGAAATCAGTCCCTGAAATCAGAAATATTACGGGGCCTACTTTGTATGCTTGTGCTAGTCACCACAGAGATCACAAAAATACATGGACTACACCACTGGAAAGATGGCATGGCATACTTCAAAACACATGTAGAGTTCATGCTCAAAAGATGCACAGAATTAATGATACAAAAATGACAAATCTCCAAGTTCTGATAAGAACCAGAGAATAACAGCAACTAGCCCTCTTCCAACGAAGATTTGGGCATGAAGATGACCTCTAATGAACATGGTGCAATTTAACAAAATGAAGAGCATCACGAGACAAACAATTTGACATATCACACGCGCGAATCGGAGCTACATGCACGGAGTTATAGCATCGGGAACAGGAGCACTTGCTGATGAAATCTGAGGACTTTGGGAATTTCGGGGTCGCGAGAAAAGTCAACGTACAGAGAGTTGGATCTGGATCAAGCGTTGCTCGCTCGAGCTCGGGCTCGGGCCGATGGCGTTCGCCGGCGGGAGGAAGAGGAAGCCGGAGGGGCGACGGCCGGCGAGGGGGACCGGAGGTGGGGGTCGCCGGCGGGGCGGCGGCGGGCCGCTGGCCGGAGCGGGCGGCGCCGGCGGCGACCCGCGGGAGACGCCGGGCGGCGGCGGCCAGGGCGCGTGGCGGCGCACGGTGGCGGCAGCCGGTCGGCGGCGGCGCGAGGAGGAAACGGCGGACGGGCCGCGCGGGGAGTCGGCGGGCCGCGGGGCCGGGAGCGGGCCGACGGGCCTCGGCGGTGGCGCGGTGAGGCGCGCCACGTGGCGTCCGTGGACTGGTCGGGCGGCGCGGCGGACGTTGTCCGGCCGGAGCGGACGCGTCCGGCGCGGCGCGGAGGGAGAGGGTTAGGGTTCGTCTGTGATTTCGTTTTTCGGGGGCGATGGAGTTTTATAGGTAGAGGGAGCTAGGAGACTCCAAATGAGGTGCGGTTTTCGCCCACACAATCGTGATCGAACGACCTAGAGCATGGAAGAGAGTTTGGTGGGTTTTGGGCTGGTTTTAGAGGGGGTTTTTGCTGGACACTCAAATGGACTTTGCGGATGCCCGGTTAACCGTTGGAGTACCAAACGACCTCCGAATGGAACGAAACTTGACCAGTAGTCTCCGGGTGGTATACAAGGGCCACATGACAAGCCTCGGTCCATTCCGAGAAAGTTTGACACACGCACACGAAAGAAAACAAGAGGGGTGCACCGGAGGAGATAGGAGCGCCCGATTGGAAAACGGACAACGGGGAAAATGCTCGGATGCATGAGACGAACAAGTATGCGAATGCAATGCAGATGATGACATGATATGAAAATGCATGACATGACAAAATACAAAACGAAAGACAAAACCCGACAACGGAGGGAAAAACATATCACATAGCCGGAAATGGCAAGAGTCGGAGTTACAAATATGGCAAGTTACATGCGGGGTGTTACAGTGGCTTTTGCGTAGGTAAGAAACGTTCTTGCTAGAATCCCATAGCAGCCACGTAAAACATGCAACAACAATTAGAGGACGTCTAACTTGTTTTTGCAGGGTATGCTATGTGATGTGATATGGCCAAAAGGATGTGATGAATGATATATGTGATGTATGAGATTGATCATGTTCTTGTAATAGGAATCACGACTTGCATGTCGATGAGTATGACAACCGGCAGGAGCCATAGGAGTTGTCTTAATTTATTGTATGACCTGCGTGTCAATGAAAAACGCCATGTAATTACTTTACTTTATTGCTAACCGTTAGCCATAGTAGTAGAAGTAATAGTTGGCGAGACAACTTCATGAAGACACAATGATGGAGATCATGATGATGGAGATCATGGTGTCATGCCGGTGACAAAGGTGATCATGTCGCGCCTCGAAGATGGAGATCAAAGACGCAAGATGATATTGGCCATATCACGTCATTTTATGATTTGCATGTGATGTTTGTCATGTTTACATCTTATTTGTTTAGAATGACGGTAGCATAAATAAGATGATCCCTCGCTAAAATTTCAAGAGACGTGTTCCCCCTAACTGTGCACCGTTGTGAAGGTTCATTGTTTCGAAGCACCACGTGATGATCGGGTGTGATAGATTCTAACGTTCGAATACAACGGGTGTTGACGAGCCTAGCATGTACAGACATGGCCTCGGAACACATGCGAAACACTTAGGTTGACTTGACGAGCCTAGCATGTACAGACATGGCCTCGGAACACAAGAGATCGAAAGGTCGAACATGAGTCGTATAGTAGATGCGATCAACATGGAGATGTTCACCGATGATGGCTAGTCCGTCTCACGTGATGATCGGACACGGCCTAGTTTGACTCGGATCATGTATCACTTAGATGACTAGAGGGATGTCTATCTGAGTGGGAGTTCATTAGTCAGATGAACTTAATTATCATGAACATAGTCAAAAGGTCTTTGCAAATTATGTCATAGCTTGCGCTTTAGTTCTACTGTTTAAGATATGTTCCTAGAGAAAATTTAGTTGAAAGTTGGTAGTAGCAATTATGCGGACTGGGTCCGTAAACTGAGGATTGTCCTCATTGCTGCACAGAAGGCTTATGTCCTTAATGCACCGCTCGGTGTGCTGAACCTCAGCGTCGTCTGTAGATGTTGCGAAACATCTGACATACACGTTTTGATGACTATGTGATAGTTCAGTGCGTAATGCTAACGGTTTAGAATTGAGGCACCAAAGACGGTTTTGAAACGTTGCAGAACATATGAGATGTTCCGAAGACTGAAATTGGGATTTCAGACTAGTGCCCACGTCAAGAGGTATGAGACCTCTGACAAGTTTCTTAAGCCTGCAAACTAAGGGAGAAAAACTTAGTCGTTGAGCATGTGCTCAGATTGTCTGAGTACTACAATCACTTGAATCGACTGGGACTTAATCTTCCAGATGAGATGGTGATGGTTCTCCATAGTCACTGCCACCAAGAACTTCGTGATGAACTATAACATATCAGCGATAGATGATCCTTGAGCAACTCGCGATGTTTGACACCGCGAAAGTAGAAATCAAATAGGAGCATCAATTGTTGATGGTTAGTAAAACCACTAGTTTCTAGAAGGGCAAGGGCAAAAGGGATACTTCATGAAACGGCAAATCAGTTGCTGCTCTAGTGAAGAATCCCAAGGTTGAACCCAAACCCAAGACTAAGTGCTTCTATAATGAGGGGAACGGTCACTGAAGCAGAACTACCCTAGATACTTGGTAGATGAGAAGGCATGCAAGGTCGAAAGAAGTATATTGGATATACATTATATGAATGTGTACTTTACTAGTACTCCTAGCAGCACCAGGGTATTAGATACCGGTTCGGTTGCTAAGTGTTAGTAACTCAAAATAAAAGCTGCGGAATAAATGGTGACTAGCTAAAGGTGAGATGACGATATGTGTTGGAAGTGTTTCCAAGGTTGATGTGATCAAGCGTCGCATGCTCCCTCTACCATCGAGATTGGTGTTAAACCTAAATAATTGTTATTTGGGGTTTGCATTGAGCATAAACATGATTGGATTATGTTTATCGCAATACGGTTATTCATTTAAGGAGAATAATGGTTACTCTGTTTATTTGAATAATACCTTCAATGGTCTTGCACCTAAAATGAATCTCGATCGCAGTGATACACATGTTCGTGCCAAAAGATATAAAATAGTAATGATAGTACCACATACTTGTGGCACTGCCATTTGAGTCATATTGGTATAGAACGCATGAAGAAGCTCCATGTAGATGGATCTTTCGACTCACTCGTTTTTGAAAAGATTGAGACATGCGAACCATGTCTATTGGTATATATGCATGAAGAAACTCCATGCAGATGGATCGTTTGAACTCACTTGATTTTGAATCACTTGAGACATGCAAATCATACCATATGGGCAAGATGACTGAAAGGCCTCGTTTTCAGTAAGATGGAACAAGATAGCAACTTGTTGGAAATAATACATTTGATGTGTGCAGTCCAATGAGTGCTGAGGCACGCAGTGGATATCAATATGTTCTTACTTCACAGATGATTTGAGTAGATGCTGAGAATATTTACTTGATGAAACACAAGTCTGAATTATTGAAAGGTTCAAGTAATTTCAGAGTGAAGTTGAAGATCGTCGTGACAAGAGGATAAAATGTCTATGATATGATCATAGAGATATCTAAGTTACGAGTTTGGCACACAATTAAGACATTGTGGAAAGTGTTTCACAATTAATACCGCCTGGAACACCACAACGTGATGGTGTGTCCGAACATCATAACTGCACCCTATTGGATATGGTGCATACCATGATGTCTCTTTACCACTATCGTTTATGGGTTAGGCATTAGAGACAACCGCATTCACTTTAAATAGGGCACCACGCAATTCCGTTGAGACGACACCGGTTAGATAAACCTAAGTTGTCGTTTCTTAAAAGTTTGGGGCTGCGATGCTTATGTGAAAAAGTTCCAGGCTGATAAGCTCGAACCCAAAGCGGATAAATGCATCTTCATAGAATACCCAAAAACAGTTGGGTATACCTCCTATTTCAGATCTGGAAGCAAAAGTAATTGCTTCTACAAACGGGTCCTTTCTCGAGGAAAAGTTTCTCTCGAAAGAATTGAGTGGGAGGATGGTAGAGACTTGATGAGGTTATTGAACCGTCACTTCAACTAGTGTGTAGCAGGGCACAGGAAGTTGTTCCTGTGGCACCTACAACAATTGAAGTGGAAGCTTATGATAGTGATCATAAAACTTCAGATCAAGTCACTACCAAACCTCGTAGGACGACGAAGATGCGTGCTACTTCAGAGTAGTACGTGATCCTGTCTTGGAAGTCATGTTGCTAGACAACAATGAACCTATGAGCTATGGAGAAGCGATGGTGGGCCCATATTCCGACAAATGGTTAGAAGCCATGAAATCCGAGATAGGATCCATGTATCAAAACAAATCATGGACTTTGGTGAACTTGCCCGATGATCGGCAAGCCATTGAGATAAATGGATCTTTAAGAAGAAGACGGACATGGACGGTAATGTTACCGTCTATGAAGCTCGACTTGTGGCAAAGAGCATTTTCACAAGTTCAAGGAGTTGACTACGATGAGATTTTCTCATCCGTAGCGATGCTTAAGTCCGTCGGAATCATGTTAGCATTAGCTGCATTTATGAAATCTGGCAGATGGATGTCAAAACAAGTTTCCTTACCAGTTTTCGTAAGGAAAGGTTGTATGTTATACAATCAGAAAGGTTTTGTCGATCCTAAGGATGCTAAAAGGTATGCTAGCTCCAGCGATCCTTCCATGGACTAGAGCAAGCATCTCGGAGTCAGAATATACGCTTTGATGGAATGATCAAAGTTTTTGGGTTTATACAAAGTTTGTTAGAAACTTGTATTTACAATAAAGTGAGTGGGAGCGCTACGACATTTCTGATAAGTATATGTGAATGACATATTGTTGATCCGAAATGATGTAAAATTTCTGGGAAGCATAAAGGGTTGTTTGAAAGGAGTTTTTCAAAGGAAGACCTGGATAAAGCTGCTTACATATTGGGCATCAAGCTCTATAGAGATAGATCAAGATGCCTGATGATACTTTCAAAGAACGCACACCTTGACATGATTTTGAAAGAGTTCAAAATAGATCAGCAAAGAAGGGGTTCTTGGCTGTGTTACAAGGTGTGAGTATTGAGTAAGACTCAAAACCTGACCACAGCAGAAGAGAGAGAAAGGACGAAGGTCGTCCCCTATGCTTTAGACGTAGGCTCTACAGTATGCTATGCTGTGTACCGCACATGAAGTGTGCCTTGCCATGAGTTGGTCAAGGGGTACAATAGTGATCCGGGAATGGATCACATGACAGCGGTCGAACTTATCCTTAGTATCTAGTGGACTAAGGAATTTTCTCGATTATGGAGGTGAAAAGGAGTTCGTGGTAAAGGGTTACGTCGATGCGAACTTTGACACTAATTCGGATGACTCTAAGTAGTAAACCGGATTCGTATAGTAGAGCAGTTATTTGAAATGGCTCCAAGTAGCGCGTGGTAGCATCCACAAGATGACATAGATATTCGTAAAGCACACACGGATCTGAAAGTTTCAGACCCGTTGACTAATAACCTCTCTCACAAGCATAACATGATCAAACCAGAACTCATTGAGTGTTAATCACATAGTGATGTGAACTAGATTGTTGACTCTAGTAAACTCTTTAGATGTTGGTCAGATGGTGATGTGACCTGTGAGTGTTAATCACATGGTGATGTGAACTAGATTATTGACTCTAGTGCAAGTGGGAGACTGTTGAAAATATGCCCTAGAGGCAATAATAAATTGGTTATTATTATATTTCCTTGTTCATGATAATCGTTTATTATCCATGCTAGAATTGTATTGATAGGAAACTCAGATACATGTGTGGATACATAGACAACACCATCTCCCTAGTAAGCCTCAAGTTGACTAGCTCGTTGATCAATAGATGGTTACGGTTTCCTGACCATGGACATTGGATGTTGTTGATAACGGGATCACATCATTAGGAGAATGATGTGATGGACAAGACCCAATCCTAAGCCTAGCACAAGATCGTGTAGTTCGTTTGCTAAGAGCTTTTCTAATGTCAAGTATCATTTCCTTAGACCATGAGATTGTGCAACTCCCGGATACCGTAGGAATGCTTTGGGTGTACCAAACGTCACAACGTAACTGGGTGGCTATAAAGGTGCACTACAGGTATCTCCGAAAGTGTCTGTTGGGTTGGCACGAATCGAGACTGGGATTTGTCACTCCGTGTAAACGGAGAGGTATCTCTGGGCCCACTCGGTAGGACATCATCATAATGTGCACAATGTGACCAAGGAGTTGATCACGGGATGATGTGTTACGGAACGAGTAAAGAGACTTGCCGGTAACGAGATTGAACAAGCTATCGGGATACCGACGATCGAATCTCGGGCAAGTACCATACCGATAGACAAAGGGAATTGTATACGGGATTGATTGAATCCTCGACATCGTGGTTCATCCGATGAGATCATCGAGGAGCATGTGGGAGCCAACATGGGTATCCAGATCCCGCTGTTGGTTATTGACCGGAGAGTCGTCTCGTCATGTCTGCATGTCTCCCGAACCCGTAGGGTCTACACAATTAAGGTTCGGTGACGCTAGGGTTATAGAGATACTAGTATGCGGTAACCCGAAAGTTGTTCGGAGTCCCGGATGAGATCCCGGACGTCACGAGGAGTTCCGGAATGGTCCGGAGGTAAAGATTTATATATGGGAAGTCTTATTTTGGTCGCCGGAAAAGTTTCGCACTTTATCGGTATTGTACCGGGAGTGCCGAAAGGGGTCCGGGGGTCCACCAGCCCCGGGGGGCCACATGGGCTGTAGGGGTGTGCGCCTTGGCCTATATGGGCCAAGGGCACCAGCCCCAAAAGGCACATGCGCCAAGAGATAAGATAAAGGGAGAGTCCTAAAGGGGGAAGGCACCTCCGAGGTGCCTTGGGGAGGATGGACTCCTCCCTGGCCGCACCCTTCCTTGGAGGAAGGGCCAAGGCTGCGCCCCCCTCTCCCTTGGCTCATATATAATGGGGGGGAGGGCAGCAATATCTAAGCCCTGGCGCCTCCCTCTCCCTCCCGTGACACCTCTTCCTCCCCGCTTGCGCTTGGCGAAGCCCTGCCGGGATCCCGCTATCCACCACCACGCCGTCGTGCTGCTGGATCTCCATCAACCTCTCCTCCCCCCTTGCTGGATCAAGAAGGAGGAGACGTCGCTGCTCCGTACGTGTGTTGAACGCGGAGGTGCCGTCCGTTCGGCGCTAGGATCATCGGTGATTTGGATCACGACGAGTACGACTCCATCAACCCCGTTCTCTTGAACGCTTCCGCTAGCGATCTACAATGGTATGTAGATGCACTCCCCTTCCTCTCGTTGCTAGATTACTCCATAGATTGATCTTGGTGATGCGTAGAAAATTTTGAATTTCTGCTACGTTCCCCAACAGTTATAACATAGGGTGACATAGAACTAGCTCCAGTTCATCTGTGTAATGTAGGTATGTATTCTGAATATAGTCATACATGCTTATGGAAAAGAACTTGCATGACTTCTTTTGTCCTACCCTCCCGTGGCAGCGGGGTCCTATTGGAAACTAAGGGATATTAAGGCCTCATTTTAATATAGTACCGGACCAAAGCATTAACACATAGTGCATACATGAACTCCTCAAACTACGGTCATCACCGGGAGTGGTCCCGAGTATTGTCACTTCAGGGTTGCCGGACCATAACACATAGTAGGTGATTATAGACTTGCAAGATAGGATAAAGAACTCACATATATTCATGAAAACATAATAGGTTCAGATCTGAAATCATGGCACTCGGGCCCTAGTGACAAGCATTAAGCATAGCAAAGTCATAGCAACATCAATCTCAGAACATAGTGGATACTAGGGATCAAAACCTAACAAAACTAACTCGATTACATGATAAATCTCATCCAACCCATCACCGTTCAGCAAGCCTACGATGGAATTACTCACGCACGACGGTGAGCATCATGAAATTGGAGATGGAGGATGGTTGATGATGACGACGGCGACGGATTCCCCTCTCTGGAGCCCCGAACGGACTCCAGATCAGCCCTCTCGAGAGAGATTAGGGCTTGGCGGCGGCTCTGTATCGTAAAACGCGATGAATCCTTCTTTCTGATTTTTTCTCCCCGAACGTGAATATATAGAGTTGGAGTTGAGGTCGGTGGAGCACCAGGGGGCCACGAGGCAGGGGGCGCGCCCAGGGGGTAGGAGCGCCCCCACCCTCGTGGGCAGGGTGTGGGCCCCCTGGCCTTGATTCTTTCGCCAGTATTTTTTATTATTTTGAAAAATAATCTCCGTGAACTTTCAGGTCATTCTGAGAACTTTTATTTCTGCACAAAAATAACACCATGACGATTCTGCTGAAAACAGCGTCAGTCCGGGTTAGTTCCATTCAAATCATGCAAGTTAGAGTCCAAAACAAGGGCAAAAGTATTTGGAAAAGTAGATACGACTGAGACGTATCAAACTCCAGCACCTCGGCCGGCCGGCACCGCCCCGGCGATCACCGGATACTTCGGATCGGTCGCGGCCGAACCACCCCGTCCCGCCATCGTCACCAGAGGAGGGATGCGGGTAGCACGACCTGGTCCACACTTAGCAAACCCCGAAGCTACCCCGCGGCGACGAACCCTAGGGCGCAGCGACGGCAGCAGTGCGGGGCAAATCGAGCTACGATCCCTCGATCGCATGCATGGGCCTATGGTGTCGGCCGAAGTGGAGTCCGGGTTAGCCTGGGCCTCATACCCAGCTAACCTGGGCCCACTCTGACTCGCCAGGCGTTGGGCCTCATACCCTTCCGCAATCCGGCCCATAGCCACACCACTCGGCTCGAGCCCAGACGAGCCCACGATGAAATTCAAACGCCGGATCCTAGCCGCTCGGATCTCAGCAGATCCTCCGGCCGCCGGCGTCAGCACCGCCGCCGCCGCCGGCGTCTTCGTTTTCTTCTTTCTCTGGACTAATTTCCACGCCCAGGCCTCGAAGTAATCAGACAAAGTAGGTTTGGGGAGACATACCTTGGGTAGAGGACCACGCCATAGCCGGATCACCGACGCCGACGTGCGACGATGAACAACCCGCCGGACTATCTCGACGGCGTCATCCTCAAGTCCCTGTCGGGCGGATCCTCATGGGGGATCACCAAGTCGACGAGCCTCGCCACATCCTCCTCAGAATAGCCAACACGGAAAGCCTCGCAGATCGCATCGGACGGCGTCGGCGAACCCGTCGGCGACGCCTCGCCGCCGGACTCCCCGTCATCGTCTTCCGCATCGCCGGTGTCGTCACGTAACGCCCAAAAACGGCCTCCTACCCGCCGATCACCGGTGGGAGAAGTCGCCCGTGGCGTCGCCCGCGTCGCCCCGTCCCTCATCATCTGTGCGGCGCCAGGAGGGGAAGAGAAGTTGCTGTGACCCCTCCACATATCGACATAACAAACGCAGAGCATCAGCCCGCCACTGGTCGTCCTACCATTCAACGACAATACCCAAACACACTGTCATGCGACGTTCCGACCAACAACAAGCAACACACCACGTCCAAACGCCCGTGACCATCTCAACACCGACCTGGACAGCAGAACTCGTCGTCTCGACACGAGGCCGTCCGACTAAAATCAGGTCGTCTGCCAGCAAACAACCTACCCGACTCAGCTATACTCGGCAAGACAACAACGTCTTCACCAGCCTCGAACGCGAGCTCGGCCTACCCGTCGCATGAACAAAACTGGCAAAGTCGTTCTATGACCACACCAGTAATAACAGGTACCGCAAAAGAAACCGGAACACACACACACAAACACACCAACCAACAGCCAACATAAAGGACCACTGCAAGAAAGCACGCAAAGAAACATAACGCACAGATAAACAATCACAAAGAGAAACGTCCTTTCAGAGGCGAGAAAGGTAGCAATCATACATGAATAAAACAAAAGAGCAAACCTGGACGCAACGAACGGCAGTGAGCAAGACGTACGGCTCACCCAATCAAATACCGTCAACAGCGAGCGCCCTGAAAAGCACAAAGCAATCAGACCTGCCAAAAAGGAAAATTGGTGATTAACCCACCGCAAATTCATCATACATCCCACACGGAACAAACCAAAGTAAGAACTTACCTTGTCGAGCAAGAACCCAAGAACGTTTGGCACTGAACGACTAGAACAAACCCGCAGTGGTTGCAGGCGACAAGAGAAAAACAACGCTCGATGAGTGAGCATACGAGAACGTCAGGAAAAAAAAGAAACGAGTGTGGTTTTTTGTGCACCCATGGACATTGCACCCACGATAAAAAAACTTAGCAAAACATTTTAAAAAATTCTGAATTTTTGCTGATGTGATTATGACCAAATATTTTAGGCGCTTCCAAAATTTGATGGCAAAATGACATCCAAGGAGTTCAGTACAAAAAAACAAAGTTTGTGCTGAAAACATGTGAACAATAACATGGGTGCGGAGCATCATTTGTATTTCATTTTGTATGGAGATCACAGGTATTTTTTTGTGACCAAACTTTGCATGCACCTAAAACATTTGTTCATAATCACATCCACGAAATTTCAGATCTTTTTGATTTTATTTATTTATTTATTGAATTTACGGTTTACTCCATGGGTGCACCCAAGGTGGGTGCAGCCACTTACTCTCCCAAAAGAAACAAAACACGAAAAGTGAGGTTCCTCGCAGGACGGTCAACCAAAGAGCTCATGGAACACCTTCCATCACATGAGAACAACAAGAGAGAAGAGCGGAATGGTTCGCTACATGAGAGATGGTAGTGATGATGGAAAGAGAAGCCATAGATAAATACCTCCGCGGGCTGCACTGACATAGACAAACCATAAAAAACACCCATACGGACCGACACGCGGGGCCAAGAGCATATAACACCGAAAATGCGTGAAGCAAGCCAGCGGATGACACCATCTTAGCCGGTCTATCAAACACAAGCACGCCTAGCCAATGGGCGCACCCAGCTGGGGTTAAGGATAGCAATGGGTAGGGTATGCGGTAGGTAGAGCAATATCATATCCATACCTGTCGGGGATATACCCCGCGGTATGACCAGGTCGGAAGTATGACCTGGCCGGGCTTGGCGTTTTCATTGGTAACCAGCCAGAGCTGCGACTCATGAGCCTGACGACTCACGGATGGCCCTAACGGCGGGTCAGACAGAAGACTAGGCCCAAGGCCCAGAAGGCCGGCTCATGTTATTGTGGGTCGGCTTAAGACGGAAGGCATGAGGAATATTTCCTTTACAGGAAAGCAAGACCCGTACTTGTATCCGACTTGTAATAGAGAATAAGTTAGTTCTAATCCTACTAGGACTCTACATGTAAGCCGCCCCTTCAAGTTATATAAGGAGGGGCAGGGCTCCCCAAAGAAGGGACAAGCAACAAGAAACAATATCTAGGGCTAGACACAAAGAGCCGACTTACCGACGACTCTCTCATGAGCATAATGAGACCTGGCCAGAAACAGCATGTAGGGCTATTACCGGATAATGTTTTCCGGGGCCCGAAGCTATCTAAATCCTTGTCTTGTGTTGCGTCTCTCGATTCCGCCCAACCCCTTTCAAGCTACCACATAGATGCGCTGGCCTCGCGACTAAGTCCTGACACTAAGGACATCTGCCGTGACAATCCACGACAGTTGGCGCCCACCGTGGGGCTCGCGCACGGTGGTGTTGAGTTCTTGGAGGGATCTCTCCCAGGTATCAAGGAGTTCGCAATTTTCTGGCTGAACAAGAGCCGGCGTGGAAAAAATTCATATCTACTATGAGTTCATCGGTCAAGATTGAAGAAGTATTCAGCAGTGGCATATGTAAAATTGAGTCAAGGGAATTTAGGGTTTGGCGTTCTTCTGGAAGTCACCGATGCAATGCGATCCGTCGAATCCGAATAGAGGATGAATTATTTACGGCCGCAATCGCGTGCCGCCAAGACCATCAATTTTTCCGAAGTCTTTTTTGTTGATTAGACACAGTTCCAATACCTGAAGGAATCAACCGATGCTATTACTGCTACTCCCAGCGCGGAAACCAAAGGCAACAGCAGCGGAAGCTGCGGATCAAGAGAAAAGTACAGACAATGGCATTGTTTCCATCACATCAAGCATCAGGCCCGATGGTTTCAAATATAGTACTAGTATATCTTCGACTAGTACATCACCAGAAGCCAAATGGGTTTTTCTTTAGTCAACTCCGATTGCTACATGCATACAAGGAATCTACTAGGAGGTTAATTTAAAAATTAAGGAAGGAAAAGTTACTAGATGGGTTTAGCACGTGAATACCAAGGGAAAGGAGATCAGAGGCAAACTAGCAGCCGGCTGACGCTGTTGCCTTTCGAAGAAAAAGAGAGAGACGCAAATTAGGACTCGGCCTCGGTCGCCGTTCGGAGCTGCCTGCTTCATCTTGCTCCACCGCTGCTGCATCCGCCTCCACTATTTTGGCCGCAGCCGCCCGCCTGCTGCGGTGGCGATCTTGTTTACGGTTAATCAAGCCTCACCTGACCCGGCTTCCCATCTACTGCTGGGCCGCCCGGTTTGCCTCGGCTGTCGACCCGCCGGTGCGCCTTTGCTGCTGTACTCCGGCGCTGGCTCGTTTCTGCCGTCGGAGCCGCCGTTTCTGCCGTCGGAGCCGCCGTTTCTACGACCCGGACTCTGCATGGCTGCTGACGCAGCACGGCTTCTGCTATGGTTCTGCTTGGCTTCGCCGGTCCGACCTGCGTGGCCGTGAATCTTCAAACCGCTGACTCGGACACAACTCTTGAAACCGCCGCGCCGGGACGCCCCGTTTACAACGCCGGGCTCCACTGGTTTCACCACACCTCGAGCCGCCGTCCGTTTGCGAGTTGCCTCCACACGTCCGAGCGGCTCGGGTTTCCATGCTCCTCCTGCCGATTCACCGGCGTCGCCACGGGTCGTCGTCTTTTGCCATGCGGTGCTGCGGGTCAATTGCACCTCTACTATCGTCAGCTGCACGTCTACAGGCCTCCTTAGCTGCAGCTGCGCCTTTGAGCCGCCGCAGTCGTGATCTGGCTTGCTCCGGCCAGCGCCGGCTCACTGCTGCCGCTTCCGCTGGCTGCTCCCGTACCGGTTCACCTCTGCAAGCTTCGCCTTTGAGCCGTCGCACCGGCAAGGGCGAGCTGCAGTTTCAGTATTTTCTTTTAAGATGTCAACACCTTCCACTCCAATGTCAACGTCAAAATCACCAGTCAATCATACTGTCAAAGAGATGCAGACAATAGACTGAATCAAACACTGGCAACGTGGGAAAGAGAGTGCCTGCAGCCACGGGAGAACCCGGGCACCTCCTTTCGGCTAGACTACAGCAGTATTGCCATGCAACCCACTGAACATGACATCATGGATTGGACAAGTACGAGGAGCTGGTTGAATTTGCCTGCTGAGTTATCAATAGATATGAAATATACAAGACCCTTTGACATCATGGATTGGAGAAGGCAGCAAAGAGACCAACTACGTACTAGTGCACTACTAGTATATACACATATTATTCCTATGGGTGTCACATCAAACAAAAAAACGAGACTGCAAGTCTATAATTGTTGGAATATGGCGTTCACCCAACATAACATCAGGTGATATCTTTCCTCTGCATTATATCAGCATACAAACTCGTCTGAGATCAATTACTCTGGTCTATGCTATTTTTTCGCAGGACCACTATTTCTTACAAAGGTGTCGCATAAAGGGTGCGCGCCAGCATTATTTGTGCAAGTCGCCGTCCCCGTTACATTCGCACGTGTAACTGACTCATTGTCCGTGTCCACGTTTGTCTCACCCGGGTCCGGGCCGTTTCCAACGTTGTGGCTGTCTCTCGTGATCGCACCGGCTTACAATGCCACAGACGACTCGCCCGTCCGCTCTTGTGGCCGGTTCACGCGTCCGCGCCGGCTTACAACGAGGAGCACAACTTGCCCGTCCGCGCTGGCTTACAACGCCGCGACCGACTCATCTGTCTACTCTCGCGGCCGGCTCATCCGTGATTGATTTCAGCTTCACCATGGTGATCAACTCCGCGGTGGATAATTACTGCCTGACATATCAGTCAAATATGGAGAATCTCAAGACAACTCCTTGAGTCGCCTTGAGACTCGGGGGCTACGATGACATGACTCAGTAAATGATGGCCAATTTAAAGCAGATTCAAGAACTCCGGATCATTGGAGGGAAAAATAACCCGGCCCCGGAGGCTACTGCCTTATTGGCAAATATTTAAAGGCCGTCAGAAAATTTCCGGCTTAAAAAGGAGGATTTCGGTTCAAAATACGGTTCAAGGGAAATTTATTTACCACAAAGCTTTGAAGCTCTCAAATCCGGTTCAAGGTAAATTTATCTCTCACAAAGTTTTGAAGCTTCCAAATCCGGTTTAAAGTTCCGGTTCAAAAGGAATTAATCTCTTACAAGTTCGAGTTCTCAGAAAGATTAAAGGGTGCCAAAAAGAGCCTGCTGCCATGATGCACGGTTCAAACATGGGTATCCTGCCTTACGGCTTATCTTATTATGGTCACTCGGGGGCTTCCTGCTCATCGAGCATAGCTTTCGGTACCCTCTTGATCGGTGCAATGCCAAAACTTATATGGTCACTTGGGGGCTTCCTGTTCAAACATAGGTCGTATTCGAACCAAAGAGAACATAGCTGTCGGTACCCTTTTGATCGGCACACTGCCAAACTCACTAGGGGGCTTCTTGATCGTATTCGAATCATAGCTCAACCCCTTTGGGTTCGACGTGGATTGTATTCGAATCAGCGTCGTTAAACAACTCTCAAGGTCATTTGGGGGCTTCCTGTTCAAACATAGGTCATATTCGAACCAAAGAGAACATAGCTGTCGGTACCCTCTTGATCGGCAACGCCAAAGCCACTGGGGGCTATATGATCGTATTCGAATCTTAGCTTAACCCCTTTGGGACGGTTTTCTGATCGTATTCGAATCAGAAGCCTCAAATTTTTTGAAGTCTCTTTTTGCAAACAATTTTTGGATTTTATTTGAAGCTCTTTTGATCATATCTAAAGTGTATATGAGTGATTGCTATTTAACCCGGTTTGACTTTGGATGATAAGTCGCCATCATATGACAATCATAAACATTTGGAAGTCTTGATTTCTAAAGATTGGGTTATCACCCTTACTGCACAGGTCACATAAACCGGCAGTGAAAATTCAATATCACAGGTATAATATTATTATTATAGTTATGTTTCAAAGTTATGATTCATAACAGGCTTATCTGTGACTCCTTGTTACACATCAATGGTTATATGTGAGATAGTATGACCCGCCCTGCGGTAAACCGCCAAGGGATCTTGTGATCTAATTATGTGCAGGATAAGACTACATTTGGGTGGTTACCCGCCCTGGTTTTTGACGTTAAGTCGTCAGGGCATATGTTGTTTAAATTCTGCAGGATTTACAGAGCTATGACTTACATAAATGATTAAATTCAAACTCATCATCATAGATTGAAATTGGTGTCTCAAAAGGGTTATCAATTCTTGATTTTCTCAAAGGCTATAAGCCGTCGGGTTGTACAAATTCCGGCTTACAATGGAGGCGTATTAAATCGCCATCGGCCAAGAGCCGCCGGGTATTTAAACTCCGGATTGACTTATCAGCAGATGAGGTATTCAAAGTCGCTTTGGCGCAATGGCTATTATTTTATCAATGGATATGATTTATTCTACAATGGAAAGAATAGTCCCGAGTCGCTGCAGGCTTACGACCCGGCACTTGGGGGCTACATTATTTAAATTGAGATCACATCAAATATGCAAGTCCAATGACACTGCCAGCATGCACCATGGCACTTGGGGGCTAATGTAAAGTCACTTTTTGTTCAACTTATTGAAGACCCAACTCATCACATTGTAATGAGCCGACCCTTGGGGGCTACCAATTGCTCCTGTCAAAAATTCAAGGTACACAAGCATTAATCCATTATATTGAACAGTCTACTATTCAGTTGGTAGAGTACAAAGCTCTTAACCTTGTGGACGTGGGTTCAAGCCCCATGGTGGAGATTATATTATATGATGATATTATCCATAAATTATATACAAAGTCCCAGCTCAGTATTATCTTACTAAGCCGGCCCTTGGGGGCTACACGTTGCTGTTCAAGTTTACATGGTCATATCTACAAAGTCCCTACTCATCATTGCATAATGACCCGGCCCTTGCGGGCTACACTGGTTCAATTTTTTATGAGCATAAGGCAATTACAAGTCCCGGGTTGCTGCAAGCATGACAACCCGGCACTTGGGGGCTACAAGTGATATATATATATATATATATAAGGGGGAAAATCTTCAAAATTCTCAGTTTGGAGAAGATCAAGTTGACCCGGTGTTTGCAACAATCATGATCCGGTGTCACCAAATAATTATGACCCGGCGTCAGTAACAGTTATGACCCGGTGCTATCAATATTTACAAACCGGCAATTTTGGTTATGATAAACCGGCAAGTTTTACCTCTTCAAGCCGGTTGAAAGTCAGATGAGTATTTCAAGACCAATATCTTTTAAAGCCGGTGCTTTGGAAACCGATTCAAGTGGATTGTTTCTTACAATATTTCTCTACAAGAGACCAATGCCAGCAAATTGACTCTGAAGCTGGCCTATTGACCCGGATTTCTCAAAAGAAGTATCTGGATTTTTTACATTCACAAAGTTTGAACATATCTACTAAAGGAGATTTGCTATGAGTTCATGGGCATGTATCAAGAAAGAAATGACAAGGATTTAAAGATGATCAGGTGCCAGCTTACAAGAATATTTAACCCGGAGCACAACCTGTCAAATTTGTTCTTGTGTTTATATTGCAGATTAGTTTAACATGGATAAATCCAAATTAAACTGGGGGCTAATATCGGGGATATACCCCGCGGTATGACCCGGTCGGAAGTATGACCTGGCCGGGCTTGGCGTTTTCATTGGTAACCAGCCGGAGCGGCGACTCACGAGCCTGACGACTCACGGATGGCCCTAACGGCGGGTCAGACAGAAGACTAGGCCCAAGGCCCAGAAGGCCGGCTCATGTTATTGTGGGCCGGCTTAAGACGGAAGGCATGAGGAATATTTCCTTTACAGGGAAGCAAGACCCGTACTTGTATCCGACTTGTAATAAAGAATAAGTTAGTTCTAATCCTACTAGGACTCTACATGTAAGCCACCCCTTCAAGTTATATAAGGAGGGGCAGGGCTCCCCAAAGAAGGGACAAGCAACAAGAAACAATATCTAGGGCTAGACACAAAGAGCCGGCTTACCGGCGACTCTCTCATGAGCATAATGAGACCTAGCCAGAAACAGCATGTAGGGCTATTACCGGATGATGTTTCCCGGGGCCCGAAGCTGTCTAAATCCTTGTCTTGTGTTGCGTCTCTCGATTCCGCCCAACCCCTCTCAAGCTACCACATAGATGCGCTGACCTCGCGACTAAGTCCCGACACTAAGGACATCTGCCGTGACAATCCACGACAATACCCGTGTAGTCAATCGGTATAAAATTCTACCCATAATTGTACCCACGGGTATGAAAGTTTACTCGTACCTATACCCGACAGGTAACCATACCCATTGGGTACCCAACGGTTAGATAAAAAAATACATAAGTTATTCATAATTTTATTCATCTATAAAACATTTGACAAAGAAAACATTGATCTCAACTCAATGATAGGTAGATGAGCATGAAAATTATCTCAATTTAAATTGGCAATTGGTGACATCTTCAACATAGGTTCACAAGCTCACGGCACAACTTTAACATAGATACACTTGTGAATCATGGATCAAGTTCACATGTCGATATAAACACGTAGGGTATTGTTATATTTCATGGGTAAAAGGACATAGCCATGTCCTACCCAGGACATAAGGGTAGGGTATGGATCTACATGTGGGTATGAAATTGGGCACATAGCCTGTCCAGACAGGTATTGTATCCGCGGATACTTATATCATGGATAAAATTGTCATCCTTAACTAGGGTGCCAACAGAGGACGCTGACCAACGGACACAACAGATATACCAGCGGCAAAACGAACTGGCTAAAACAAAAGAAAGAAAAGGACACAATATAACGGACAACCGGGATGGAGGTTGCACGTCCCATCCTTGAAACCCACCGCGTAGGGATAAGATAACCTATTCCTTCCACCAAGTAGAAAGCGCCCAATGAAAAAAAAAATAGGCAACCGCATAGGCCAGCAACGCCCAATACACGAGCGCACCGGCCACATCCGCGCCGGATAAAAACAGCTATAAGAGCATCTTCAACAGCCGCGCTAAACAAACGCCGCCCCGTAAATTTGGCCATTTTATAGCGCGCACAACCTGCCGGGTGTCTCTAGCGGGCGCACAATAACCGCGCGCGCGGTATAAGGAGTTGGGCGCGCTGTCCGATTCGCTATCTCGCACGGTGTATTTGGGGCGCCCGCTTCCACACGCGGCACACTCGAGCGCTCGCGCGGCACTCTCTCCTCTCCGCCTCCTACGCCTCGCGCGCGCCGGCGCCGGCGAACTGCACCCCATGGACGCACGCGCCGGCACCCCGCTCACCCCATCCTATAGCCGCGACCCGTCCACCGCCGCCGCAAACCCTAGCGCGGGGGGCGTTGGCCTCGCCTCCGCCTGAGCTCCTCCGACCATCGGCCTCGCGCGCGCCCTCTTCATGCCGCCGCGGATGACCTCGGCGGCGGGTGGCGTCGCGCCGGCGCCGCCCCGAGCGCCCCCCCCCCCCTCGAAGCTCCCCAATGCGGCGCGGCCGAAGAAGGGCAAGGCATCGGCGAAGAAGAACAAGGCGGCGGACGGCTCCGGCACCTTGAAGGCGAGGAGGAAGAAGCTTGCAGGGCGTGTGACGGGCGCGGCGGCTACTGTCGTGGAATTGTCACGGCAGATGTCCTCGAGCTAGGACTTAGTCGTGGAGCCATCGCAACTAGGAAGCTTGAAGGGGTTATGTGGGACAAGGAACACGAGGGTTTATACTGGTTCGGCCCCTTACGGTGAAGGTAAAAGCCTACGTCCAGTTTGAGGTGTTATTGATTAGGGTTACAATCGCCAGGGAGCTAAACAGCTATGCCCGGCTCTCGATGAGATTGTTGTCGCCCTTAAACCGCTGCCGGGTCCTCCCTTTATATAGGGAGGCTGACCCCCAGCGGCCCTTAGAGTCCCGGCCGGCTCATAAGAGCGTCCGGCTCGGACTCTAAACAATACTTGCCTTACACTACAAGTTTACTATAACAATGATTGTAACTACAGGCTTTAAGCCATATCCGGGTCTCAGCCCATCTCTGGCCCATCATCTTGAAACTTGGCCCCGGGCTTCTGGCAATGATCATCCGAAGAGTAACCCGGCCCCTCCTGGCGGGTGACTCTAAGGTCTATATCCTCAACATTAGGCCCCAGATTGACTTGAGCCGGCTCATGTCAATCTTCAACTCTGCCGACAGAGAAAATCTCCGGCTCACCATTCATGTGGAGGCCATAACCCGGAGTGACGTCATCCGCTGGACTCCGGATAATCCGCCGTGACGTCATCCTCCATTAAGTCCGTTTTTTACTCCGCCAGATCCGCAACGGATCTTTGCTTTTACTGTCTTTCCGAAAATCGAGGCGTCGTGAGGGGGAGATAACCACGCCGTGGTCTCCTTGAATCTCGCGCCCACTTATGACTCTGCCTTATAAATAGGCCGGCCCAACACTTCTCTTCTCACGCTCTCCTTCTTCCTCCTCGCGCCGTCGCTCCTCTGCCCGAGCTCCGCCACTGCCGCCGCCGTCGCGCCCCTGGTCTTCATCAACCCGGCCGCTGCATCACCCTGATTCGGACCAGATTCACGGCAGCGATCTCCGCTCCTTCCAACTCCGGTGAGTCTCCTTGACCCTGTCAGATAGATCTACGGTAGGGTTCATCTTGTGTTCTTCGCGTTCATCACCATTGCCGCAAACCTCAGTAGCTCTTGTAGTCACCACACTCGGTTGATCTTTTACCTTGCATAAAGTCAGTGCGGTAGATGTTTGGGATCCATTTCACCTGCAAAAACCCTCTTTTTACTGCATAAGAACCATGTTCAATCCTCAAGAACTTCTCCTGTCTCTGTTTTTTAGGTCTAGAAATTTTTCATTTCACCCGACCATTTTGATCCAGAAAAGTTACTGCAATATGTGAAATCTGTTTTACCATACTTAGTAAAAACTGCAGCCCTTGAATCTTGACGGCTTATATTTCTGACTTAAAGAAAACACGCGCCGTAGAACTTTCCGGTTTAAAGAGAACCATGCTCCGTAGAATCCTCCGGCTTAACTGCGGTAAGCCGTAGATGACCAACTTATTCTGAATGTTCCTCCAGCTTAGATAACTCACCGTATCTGAATATATATCATTAGTCCCCTTTTTGAGCCGCCACCTTAGTTTGAACAATAGCTCTCCGGCTTATAATTAACCCGGATACCTTTCTCTTTATCATAGACCACCAACCGTCACCATGCCTCCCAAGGCTCCCATCACTTGCAACTGGATGAGATCCAACGTCACTGATGAGACCCTGGCCAACTTTATTATGTCCGGATATCTGCCCAAGAAGGAAGTGATGTCCTACCGTGCCCCTGATCCGTCAGAAGAAAGACCACAGCCAAGGGACGGGGAGGTAGTGATCTTTGCGGACCATATGAGTCGGGGCTTCGCACCGCCCGGCTCAAAATTCTTCAGGGACGTGCTCAACTTCTTTGACTTACGGCCCCAGGATATAGGACCCAACTCCGTATCCAACATCTGCAACTTCCAAGTCTTTTGCGAAGTGTATCTTGGAGAAGAGCCGAGTCTGCTGCTCTTCAGAGAGCTGTTTTATTTGAACCGCCACAATGAGTGTGCCAACGGGCCAAGTCTAGAGTTAGGCGGCATCTCCATCCAGCGACGTAGGGACTGTCTGTTCCCTTACGCAGAGCCGCCGAGCCACCCTAAGGACTGGAATATGACTTGGTTCTACTGCCAAGACACGTCCCCGGCTGACGAGAATCCACTGCCCGGCTTTCGCCCAACACGCCTGGAACCGACTCACCCGTTATCCCACAAACTTACTGCCGCGGAACGCCAGCCTCTGCTTCCAACGATCAACAAGATCAAGGCCCTGCTAGGCAATGGTCTGAACGGAATTGATCTAGTCCGGGTCTGGATCTCATGGCGGGTGATCCCATTGAGCCGCCGCCCCGGCTTAATGTGTGAATACACCGGGCGAAAGGATGACCCGCAGAGGCACAGTCGCAACGATCTTCCAGAAGACGTTGCTGAAGAAGAGACCAAGGCTCTGTTAAACGAGAGTCTGGCAGACTGTGGAAGAACCGGGCTAGCCCCGTTCTGCAAGACCAATCCAGCCCCAGCGGTAAGCCGCTGACTTTAATCTTTCAACTTCTTTTGCATGTCACCTTGATCTGGACCGTTTTAAGAATTCATTACTGTACTTCTCAGGCTGATGACAAATTCTGGCGGGTCAAATATGACCATGAGGCGGCCAAGAAGGCCAGGAAGGCGAAGAAAGCTGCCAAGAAAGCCGCCCCTCGCAAAAAGGGAAGCAGACCCACCGCTTCGGAGCTGCTGCAATTAAGCGACAGCTCCTAGTCAGAGGTAACCCTTAAACCTTTAAACTCTTGCCATATTTTTTGTTTGCTGCTGTCCGCCTTATCAACATTTTGCTTATTGACAGGATGACACCGGCGCCAGTAACCCGGTGATTGAAGAGGTAACATCACTTTCCTCCGACTCGGAGCCTTTGCCACAGCTGAAAGTCCGAAGAGTAACCCGGAAAGTAAGCTTTTCTCATCCGTTAGCTCATCAAGACCCTCAATTTCTTTTGAAGCAGCAGGTTCACGAAAGCCGGCGTCACACCCGGGCCCGCAAGGACACTGACCTCTCCGCCGGGTTACCCGACGCAACAAGGAAGCGTCGTACTGAGGTTTTTTCTCACCTGTACCCTTTTCATCTGTTGGCGGGTGTCATCCGTCAGCCACTCAACTCTTCTGACTCTAATTACCAGGAGACCTCCCCCTCTTCGGGTGACTCCATGCAGTCAAGTCTGCCGGCCTTCAAAACTGCACCCGGGTAATAACAATCTCCTTACATTATCTGTCTGTACTTACTCTTTGTACGCCTAACACTTCTGTCTTTTCAGTGCCCAGGAAAAGCTCACCAAAAGAGCAAAGAAGACCAGGTCAGCCGGAGTGCCAGACTTGCCTGAGCCGGAGACGACGGCTCAAGAGCCGCCAACTGCCGCCGCCCCCGAAGCCACCATTCCTATGGACACGGCACCTGAAGCCCCTGCCCCAACTACCAAGACAACAACCGAAGCGTCGGTTAACCCGGAGGCCTCCGGCTCCGCCCCATCAACTGACGACCCGGACGTGGTAATTACCCGGACGGAGTATGTTGAGCTGGGGAGACCGACCGTGCTGGCCAAATGCTCCGCGAAGGGGGAGTTGCTGCAGCCCCACCGGGTGAATCTGGACCTCTCCAACTACACCGACTTGAGCATTGGAGAGCTCGTCTCTGGCTACATCAGCCAAGTTCACAAGAGCCGGGACGCCGAAATTGCCATGGTCAACCAGATCCAACAAAAATCTGAGGTAACCTTCTGCTGTCTTCTTATTTTCTGCATAGTGACCCTTGTCATGCTAGCCCCCAAGTCTATAACTTATACTTGAATATGTTGTAGACTTAGATTCCGGCTTACTTAACTGAACCGGCAGTACGTAGATAGATACGTTCAATATGCATTAGCCCCCAAGTGCCAAGTGTCTTTGCTTGGAAAGTGCTTGGGACTTATATAATGACTGTTAACCACCCGGAAATATATGCAGGCTGTTGGCAAAAAATTAGAGTCGGACCTTGCGGATCTCAAGAGCCGGCTAAAGACACAAGAGATGGAGACCCGGAAGGCAAACGCCAAGTTTGTCTCCAGCATCGCCGCTCAAGAGAAGCTGAAGACTGAGTTCGATGCTGAGCGGAAGGCCTGGGCTGAGGAGAAAACCGCACTGGTGACCCGGGCCGAACAGGCGGAGAAAGCTCTCACCGAGAAGACCGCTGAGCTCTCTGGCCTAAAGCGCCAGGTTTCCCAAATGGTGGCTGCTATCTTCGGTAAGTCGCCTCGCCGGCTTTCATCAAGTCTGTATATGTTATGATTCATTCTTGTCACCGGCTTATCTAATCTTTATTAAACAGGCTCCAGAAGCGCCAACCTGAACCAGAGCGTGGTCACCAAGCTAAAGGCCGTGTACACCCTGGTGGAGCAGCTCTATACCGGGTCACAGCGGGCCTTAGCTGTGGTGGCCCTGTCGAATGAGGTGCCAACACACCTGGCCGAAGTCCAGCGCCGGCTCGCAGTTCTGCCACAGCGGATCCAGGAGCTACGACGAGCATCCGCGAGAGCCGGAGCAATCGCCGCGCTGAGCCGGGCTAAAGCATTCTTGCCAGAGCTAGACCCAGCAGACATCGCCCTGGGTTACCCCAGCCTGAAAGAAGACGGCTCAGCCTTCGACCAAAAGGACTTCACGGCATGTGTGAAGGCTGTACGCCCGGTGGCTACCCTCATCGGGAATGACACCGACTTGACCAAGTACCAGCCGGGTTTTGACGTGGAGAATCGGAGGATTCCAACCCCACGCTATGAAGCCCTCAACCTGATCCCTCCGGCTCGTCAGCACACCTTCGCCCCAGAGATTGACCCGGCCGGGTTAATCGACGAAGAAGCCCAGTTCGAAGCTCTCAGCGGCATCGACTGGAAGTCGTCAACCTTCGAGGTCTTGGGATCAGCCGGAGCAGAAGACGAGCCGGGGACTTCGACTCAGCAGGCGTCATAAAGCAGCCGGCGGTTCACCGAGCAACGCTCCACCCTTGAGACTTTGAAGGATATTTGTAATAGAATAAGTGCAACAATTTATCTCTGCCGTGCCATCGTGCACGTAATGAATGCTGAAACCCCTTGAAGTTATTCTTTTGGTGTTCCTCCGGGTCATAATTATCCCTTTGTCCTTCTCAACCTTAAAAAGTACCTTCAAGTATCTGCATAGAAAGGAAAATCACAAGTCTCAAGGCGGCTTACCGCCCTGAGAATCAGGTGTTTAAAATGGATAACCCGGAATACAAACCAAAAAAGACTGGTCGTTAACTATACTCTGAACATAGCCGTGATAACACACTTAACGGCCTGTAGCATACTTCCGGTTTAAATAACCCGGGTAGCTTGGTTGGTACCTTCACTCGAATTTACCTGTCTTGATGACATCCCTAATGCTCAACTAACAAGATAAACCAAAATTAAGTCGGCAAGTGAGACCCGCCAGTACATACTTTGACATGATCAGAGTAGATTTATGATAAAATATAAAAACTTAGGGGCTTCCGGTTCGAATACGACCAGAAACCCGGTCCAAAGGGGTTAAGCTAAGATTCGGATGCGATCATATAGCCCCCAGTGGGTGTGGCGATGCCAATCAAGAGGGTATCGACAGCTATGTTCTCTTTGGTTCGAATACGACCCATGTTTGAACAGGAAGCCCCCAAGTGATTCTGAAAATTGTTTAACGACGCTGATTCGAATACGATCCACGTCGGTTCTCAGAGGGGTTGCACTACGATTCAAATATGACCAAAGGCAACCTCCCAATGAGCTCGGCACTTTGCCAATCAAATGGGTATCGACAGCTATGTTCTCTTTGGTTTGAATACGACCCATGTTTGAACAGGAAGCCCCCAAGTGACCTTACTGCTTACGGCTAGATTCGAATACGATCATAAGCCGGATCCTCCTTTCAAATTAGCATGTAAAAAATGACACACACATAATTGGAGGAGAAAAAGGACAGAGGTCCTGCTTTATTGCTTATCATAATATATACATGGCTGAGATAAGTATGTACACCACGAGAGCCGGTAGCTCAAGTGTAGTAAGGCCGAAGCTGAGCTATGTTCCACGGCCGACGGGTCTTTTCCTCAGACTTACGTGAATATTTATGCTCCCGAATGTCAATGAGGTAATATGATCCGTTGTAAAAGTTCTTACTGACCACAAAGGGCCCTTCCCAAGGTGGGGATAACTTGTGTGCATCTGTTTTATCCTGGATGAGCCGGAGCACAAGGTCGCCTTCCTGGAAGACCCGGGACTTGACCCGGCGGCTATGATAACGGCGCAGGTCCTGTTGGTAAATCGCTAAACGGGCTGCTGCCACATCACGCTGTTCGTCCAACAAGTCCAGAGCATCTTGGCGCGCCTGTTCATTATCCGTCTCAACATAAGCCGCCACACGAGGTGAATCGTGACGGATGTCGCTGGGGAGGACTGCTTCTGCTCCATAAACCATGAAGAAAGGCGTGAAGCCTGTAGACCTGTTAGGAGTAGGGTTGATGCTCCATAAGACGGAGGGCAACTCCTCCACCCAACAACCCGGCGTCCGTTGTAAAGGGACTAAAAGCCGGGGTTTGATGCCCTTCAGAATCTCCTGGTTAGCTCTCTCAGCTTGACCATTGGATTGGGGATGAGCCACTGAGGAAACATCAAGTCGGATATGCTCTCGTTGACAAAACTCTTCCATAGCGCCCTTGGATAGATTGGTGCCATTGTCAGTTATAATGCTGTGCGGAAAGCCGAAGCGGAAAATCACCTTTTTCATAAATCGAACTGCCGTGGCTGCATCGCACTTGCTAACTGGCTCAGCCTCCACCCACTTCGTGAATTTGTCAACTGCCACCAAGAGGTGGGTCTTCTTATCCTTGGACCGTTTAAAAGGCCCAACCATATCAAGCCTCCAGACCGCAAAGGGCCAAGTGATTGGGATCATCCTCAACTCCTGAGCCGGCACATGAGCCCGTCATGAAAACCTTTGGCAGCCATCACATTTACTGACCAAGTCCTCTGCATCAGCGTGAGCCGTCAGCCAATAAAAACCATGACGGAAAGCCTTGGCCACAAGAGATTTTGAACCAGCATGATGGCCACAATCCCCTTCATGGATCTCGCGCAAGATCTCTTGACCTTCCTCAGGGGAGATACAACGCTGAAACGCCCCTGAAACACTGCGATGATGCAACTCGCCGTTGATAACAATCATTGACTTGGCCCGCCGGGTTATTTGCCTGGCCAAAGTTTCATCCTCAGGCAACTCTCCCCGGGTTATATAAGCCAGATATGGCATTGTCCAGTCTGGTATGACATGAAGAGCCGCCACTAGTCGTGCCTCCGGGTCAGGGATAGCCAAGTCCTCCTCTGTAGGCAACTTAACCGAAGGGTTATACAGAACATCCAAGAAAGTGTTAGGCGGCACCGGCTTTCGCTGAGAGCCTACCGGCTTAAAGCATCAGTCGCCTCGTTCTTCCTGCGATCAATGTGCTCCACTTGATATCCCTGAAAGTGCCCAGCAATGGCATCAACCTCGCGGCGATAAGCCGCCATGAGAGGATCCTTAGAATCCCAGGTGCCTGATACTTGTTGAGCCACCAAATCTGAGTCCCCGAAGCACCTTACCCGGCTTAAGCTCATCTCCTTAGCCACCCAAAGACCGTGGAGTAAAGCCTCGTATTCAGCCGCATTGTTAGTGCAAGGAAACATCAATTGTAGCACATACTGGAACTTGTCACCCCTAGGGGAAGCCAATACAACGCCAGCCCCCGAGCCCTCCAACTGCCTGGACCCGTCAAAGTGAATAGTCCAATACGTATTATCCGGCTTCTGCTCGGGCACTTGTGACTCTGTCCAATCGTTGATGAAGTCCACCAAAGCCTAAGATTTAACAGCAGTGCGTGGCACATATTTGAGGCCATGAGGTCCAAGTTCTATAGCCCACTTAGCAATTCTCCCTGTAGCCTCTCTGTTCTGGATAATATCCCCAAGAGGGGCAGAACTGACCACAGTGATGGGATGACCCTGAAAATAATGTTTGAGTTTCCGGCTCGCCATGAACACACCATATACGAGCTTCTGCCAATGCGGGTACCGCTGCTTGGACTCAATAAGCACCTCACTGACATAATAAACCGGCCGCTGAACCGGATGCTCCTTACCCGTCTCCTTACGCTCCACCACAATAGCCACACTGACGGCTCGTGTGTTTGCCGCCACATACAGTAGCAAGGGCTCCTTATCAACCGGAGCAGCAAGGACGGGGGGGTCTGATAAGCCGTCAATTGAGGCGCCTGCTCCGCCTCTTGCCGCGCTTGGTCTATTGCGTAGAAGGCTCCATTATGAGCCAGGCCATGGCCAGGGGGCGGGTCATGGCGTCGCACATTACTTGAACCGGTTGCTGAGACCATGTTCCGGCTGTAACTCGGGCTCTGGCCTGGACGAGGGGTCGAGTGGATCCTGTCACGGCTATAGGAGTATGCCTCTTGCTGTGCTAGTGCCGTTTGCAGGAGTTCCCTGGCCCGGCGGGTTTCGATGGCCGCCGGAGAATCGCCGTCAACAGGGAGAGCCGCCAGCCGTGCTGCCGCAGCCACCATGTTCTCTAGCGGGTTATCATAATGACCCGGGGGTACTGGCACATACTGAGGTGGGGCAGGGGGCACCTGGGGAGGCCCCATCACTCGTGGCTGAATAAGGGGTCCAGACCCGGGTGCAATGACCCCTGGCGGGTTACTAGACCCTGCACCCGGCGTGTTGAAGAGATTGCGTGGATCGTAAACCGGCGGGAGTCGAGACTGGGCCTTCTGATGCCTCCTCCTCATGACCTCGTTGGCCGCGTTCTGATCCATCGTGAGCTGGAAGGACTGCGCTTGAATTAGCTGAGTCTGGGCATCGAGAGCCGCCCGCTCCGCAGCCAACCTGATCCCTTCCGCTGCAAGATCATCTTTAGCTTTTATCAGATCCAATGTTAACTGTGCCACCTCCGCATCATGCTGAGCTTGATCTGCCGGGTCAACCGCGGCAGTTAACAGGGCCGTCATCTGAGATCCATCAGCACCTGAGCTGGGGAAGGCACCGGGTTTCCCGATCCGGCAGCGGGGTTCTGAACAGGCTGCGCACCGGCCAAAAAAACTCCAACCTGACTTGGCGGTTCAAAAAGGTCCGGAATACTGTCGCCGTCGGAACAGCCCATGAACCTGCCATCTTGAAGTTGGTACAACGAGTTTGATTCATCAGTGGCCGACTCGCCGTCAGAGCCGGCGGCCGCCTCATCACCAGACCCGGATGGATCAGAGCGCCCTCCATGGATGCATCCCACAAAAGCGCGCCTTAAGGCAGGCCGGGCCCGGGCGGGTCGTGCGCGCTGAGCCGTTTCGATGAGATCGGCGCAGAGATCCGGCTCGGGGCCCGGCTCACCAATCTTGTCGATGAAGACATGAATTCCGCCAAAGGGGACCCGGTACCCGTGCTCAATTGAGCCGCCGTCGGGGCCCCAGTCCTCGTCGTCGATGTAGAGCTTGCCGCGACGACTCTTGGTCATCCGGCCCACAACGTATCCCTTGAGCCCTTCGAAGCTGCCCTTCAAGAACTCAAATCCACCGTGCGCGAGCCCCACGGTGGGCGCCAACTGTCGTGGAATTGTCACGGCAGATGTCCTCGAGCTAGGACTTAGTCGTGGAGCCATCGCAACTAGGAAGCTTGAAGGGGTTATGTGGGACAAGGAACACGAGGGTTTATACTGGTTCGGCCCCTTACGGTGAAGGTAAAAGCCTACGTCCAGTTTGAGGTGTTATTGATTAGGGTTACAATCGCCAGGGAGCTAAACAGCTATGCCCGGCTCTCGATGAGATTGTTGTCGCCCTTAAACCGCTGCCGGGTCCTCCCTTTATATAGGGAGGCTGACCCCCAGCGGCCCTTAGAGTCCCGGCCGGCTCATAAGAGCGTCCGGCTCGGACTCTAAACAATACTTGCCTTACACTACAAGTTTACTATAACAATGATTGTAACTACAGGCTTTAAGCCATATCCGGGTCTCAGCCCACCTCTGGCCCATCATCTTGAAACTTGGCCCCGGGCTTCTGGCAATGATCATTCGAAGAGTAACCCGGCCCCTCCTGGCGGGTGACTCTAAGGTCTATATCCTCAACAGCTACCGAAGCGCCGGCGAGCTCACTCGTTGAGCCGGCGGCCGACGCGCACAACGTGTTCGACGAAATGCCCCCAAGGTAGAAATTTTTTTCAACGTTTCTTTTCTTGTTATTTCAAGAATGCATTCATATAGATAGCTTACTCGCATTGTTCAAAAAACTTTGTAGTCTCAACGATGATGCATACATGTCAACTATGGGTGTTGGCTCCAACAATTCCCATTGGTCTCAAACAATGACATGCATTTCAAAGACCATGAGTTCGAGGTGGACGAGGAGGGTGAGGGCATTGTCCACATGCCGAAAGGAAGAGCGGGCAATTACACCAACGCCGATGACAATGTTACTATGCAATACTTGGTTGCAAGTGTCGAGGGATCCATCCGTTGGAGGTGATCAAAGTAGATATGCTTATTGGGGGCGGATGAAAGAACACTATGATGTTCACAACGTGAGTGGAATTGACCGCTCTGAGAGATCACTTCGGTCCCGGTTGTCGACAATCAACTCGGATTGTCAAAGGTGGGCGGCCTGTCAAAAGGCGGTTGACAAGTTGAACCCAAGTGGCACAAACGAGGACGATAGAGTAAGTGGCATTTCATACATGTTCATCATACTTGTTGTTGGTGTTCCAAGTGCTAACTTGCTTTGTTTTCATGTAGTACCACATTGCACAAAACTTGTTCAAAGAAGAGGAGAGGAAAACCAAGAAGGGGAAGATCAGGAAAGGAAGGGTCTTTACCTTGCCTCATTGCTATAACGTGTTGAAGGATGATGATAAATGGAAGAAGCGTGAAGATTTGGACGATTTGCATTTGAGCAACAAACGCAAGCGAACAATTGAGTTGAATGATGATGATGAGGAGGAGGATGATGCATCAAGTAATGAGGGTAAGAGAAGCCCCACACCCAACTCGGTTTCATACTCGAAGCCAAAACGACCGGATGGGTGCAAGAAAGACGCAAAAGAAAAGAAGAAGAGGAAAGGAGACGATGAGCTCAAAAATGCTATGGAAGCTATTGTGAAGGCAAGAAAAGAAGCCAACGAGGTGAGGAAAATGGCAACGAACCAAGATGCCGCGGCCGAGGAGAGGAGGTTGGCGGCCGAGGAGAGGAGGTTGGCGGCCGAGGAGAGGAGGGTGGCGGCCGAGGAGAGGAAGGTGGCTTTGGAGGAGAGGAAGGTGAGCAATGAGGAGCGAACAAGATTGTTGGAATGGGAGAAGCACTTGTTCTTCTTGGACACATCTAACCTCAATGAGGCGCAAAAGGAGTTTGTCAATCTTTCACGTGAAGAAGTCTTGATCCAAAAAAGAGCCATGATTCGTGCAATGGGTGGCTGTGGCCTTGGCGCAATGGGTGGCGGTGGCCTCGGCGCCATGGGTGGCGGTGGCCTCGGCGCCATGGGTGGTATGGGTGGCTCCGGAGGTTCCGTGGGCGGTTTAGGTGCCATGGGAGGCATGGGTGGCTTTGGAGCACCCCCCGACGCTATGGCCGCCATGGGAGGCATGAGTTTTGCTTCTCTCATGGAGGCATGGGTGCACCTCCAGCCGCCATGGGCGGAATGTCTTTCGATGTGCCTCCTCACACACATTCCCATGAAGATGCCGTTGAAGATCTTGCCAACACCGTCGGAGCTTCACGTGATGCGGTGCGCGATGAGGATATGGAGGAAGAATCATCTTCGGAGGAGGTAGAATCGTCTTCCGAAGACAAGGACGAAGACGAGGACGAGGATTGATGTGTCTTGAACTTGGTTTGCATTTTTGAACTTGGTTGGATGAACTTGTGGGCATGATTTTAAACTTGTGGGCATGAACTTTTATTCATCAACTTGTTTGTGTGAAATTTTATATGTCATGTTCATTGCATTTTGAATGTTTTCAAATCCATTTTGTGTCCAAAATGCCATATATGCAATGCCCCGGCAAGTCGCGCGCGCTGCATTTTTTGCGCGCTGCTGGAGCGGCACGCGCGCGCTGCTGGAGCGGCACGCGCGCGCTGCATTTTAGCGCGGCTGTTGGAGCCAGCGCTGGCGGCCGTGCAAAACCAGGCGAACGGCGCGCGGCGCGTAGCGCGGCTGTTGAAGATGCTCTAACATCCGAATAATAAGAGCCTCAAATGACTGCATCGTGACGTACCCAACAGCGTTGAGTAGCAATCTACACAGCGGAAGGCAACGTCCACGTCAACCAAAGACCGAGGGCGGCGGTCGGTGACGATTGATGGTGGACACAACTTCGGGAGAAATCCTTGTTTCTATCTTCATCGGAGCCGGTGACGGCAGCACCCGCGGGTGCCATGACCTTTCTTGGAAGCGTCGTCTTAGAGGTGTGCTCTTCCTCTCCACGGCATTGGCTCCGGAGGGAAAATTCAGATCAACTGGATCGGGCGATGGAGGCATCTTCACGTCTTTCTCCTCCTTAGGGGAATCGTCACGGAGCCGGCTACGACTGGGAGACCGGTGGATGGCGGCAACTTCGCCGCGTGGTTTGCTGAGGCGGGGCGCTGGTTTTTGTTTTGGTAACGGTGATGGTGTTGAGAGAAGTTCGGTTCGCAACATGGACTTTGGTAGTCGGTACTTCCCAGCGTGTCCGAGGTGCCCTTCCGTTGTTTGCTTGGTTGCATCGAAGTCGGAGCTGCGGTGGAGTGAGTCCAGGTGGTGACGATGACAGGCACTAGGTGGTCGTTTATGGAGGGCACGTTCGGCACAAGTCCTGCATATTTTTTCGATGCTTGTCGTCAAAGTTGGAGTTGTCGGTTGCTTACGCGTGTGGCCATCCGTTGCCATGTGCCGTTGTGGCTTCGGCGGCTGTTTGCGGGTTGACTTCGATGGTAGAGCTCTACGGTGAAGTCGGAGTCACCCATTCAAGACAACCGGTGATGATGATGACGCTTGTGACTCCTCAGCGGATGTCTTTCTTCTTTGTAGCTGCGAGTTTCATGTCGGTGACCAAGTTGACCGGTGATGTCCATGTCATATGGGTTGAGTTGTATCGGTTTAAGCCTGATTTTTCGTTAATTAACAGAGCAATTATCTTTTTCTTAATCAATGAAATGACAAGTCTTTTGCTTAGGTTTTTTTTTAAGACCGAGCCAGCACGTCTCGCATGCCCGGGACGGATGCCATGCCACTAGCCGGGCCAGCAGGAATAACAACGTCCAACGTCCAAACACACTCGAGAAAACACGGGCAACAGAGAACCATCAAACACGTTCCAACACACGTCCCGACAACATTCGCCATGGCGCTCACCCCGCGAGCCGTTCAAACGGGCGTACCCGGCGCACGCGTAATAGGCAGCTACCGCTAGTTAGCCCACTCCACACAGCCGGCTGCCCCATGCCGAAGCAGGCAGGAGGACCTGCCCAGAAAGGCTGCCTGGCGTGTGAAGATGAGCCTGACAAACGGGCCCGGCTGTCCCGTCGTGCGCAACTGCGCAGGCACTAGGTATATCGCGAAGGAGACTGACACCCACCAATGACAGTGGCCCTGGGTGAGCACACAGTCCACCCGTCCTGGTGCGCGGAGGCGAGCCCCGGTGTGCGAGCCGTCCAGAAGATCGGAAGGCTCGAACCGCCCCCGAGAGCCAATCACGGCAAGCCACCGCAAAACGGACGCCTCCGAGGTCCTCTTAGCCCACTCGCGCACCGGTCGGGACCGACCCTGCCATGGGTGGGGTAACGAAACCCGCGTTGCCTCGTCCACGTGCGCGCCCAGTGCAGCCCAATGAAATTGGCCCAGAAACGCACCTGCGGTCTACCTGTCATGGACCCGCTAGCCGGGTCGCCTAGGTCTAAACTATCCGGGAAGATAGGACGGCCCGGAGCGCTCCCGGATGGCCCTCGCGGCACACCACACCAAGCAACGGACAGCTCGGAGACTCTACTCACGTGTGGAGAGACAAGTGAGGCGGTTACTACACCATCCTTTATAGGAGTAATAGATTCACCAACGACATTGCGAGGATGGTTTGCATAAAATAAGATAATCTGCAATATTTAGGAACAATCGGAGTAGAAGATGGATTGCAATAAAGACATTGTATTTTCAAGTTCATAGGGTGATGTATGAGATACGAGCAAACTAACTGCTTGAATAGTCTGGTACATTTTGGTGGGAGTATAGGGTGATAAAACCATTAGCATAGATTATTGTGTTGCCAAGTGATAAACTTACAATGGACAACTTATCCTTCCGATTAGTAGCTCGATAGTAGACGTCCCTAGTGTTAGTTCGAATCTTGTTGCATGTTTAGTCAGTGGTTTGTTTAGCCATGTCATGCACATGGTTTTCCGTTTAGCATTGTAGTGAAGTTAGAGCAACTCTAGCAGACCCCACAAAACGCCCGGCCCGTAAAAATTCCGGCGAGTATGCGGGCTCGGGCCAATTTTACGGCCAGAACAGAGCACGCATACTCGCCCGGCCCGCAAAATTTTTTGCCGCAACCCGCAAACCGCACGCCCCGAGCACTATAAGCAAAGTACTAGTAGGCTAGCTACACATGGGGATGGACGTGTGCATGTTGGGTCATACTGCTCCAGTAGTCATGCATGTTTATCTCTAAGGTCTGTTCGCATTTAGCCTGGGACGTGTGAGTTCACGTCGAGGCATCTTTTCCCACTGGTTGTTTTGGTCACCCGCCAGACTCGGATCTTGGGATGGCATGATCAGATCAAGCTGCGCTAGGTGGGTTAGTCATGTGCATGTAACGGTGAGCTTGGCTCCCCAGAAGAATAAGAGAAGAAATCAAGAAAACAGGTGGGCAGTTGTGCCGCGCAAAACTAGTGGTGCCACTATCTTGGTCTTCCTCTAGCTCGTTTGTCTTCACCGTGTTAGAATACAACTTGTAATAGGATTAGGACTCCTACTCGGTTTGTAATAGGGCTAGGTCAGGTGCAGCTTGACTCTTATATATACCTCTTGTACTGGCACAATATTGCATCAACAATTATTCAATACAGTTCTACATGGTATCAGACTTACAATCCTAGGTATGGCTAACCTGCCGGCCCCGCCGCCTAGGCCATGGCGACCTGGGCGGCGACGATGGCTACACCATATGGTGTCTCGCCTGCCTATACCGGTGGCTGGCAGCCCGGTGCTCACCCTCACACCGACGCGCCCATCCTCGCGCCCCGACAGCCGACGGCCGCGTACCACGTTGCTCCCTCCTACGCGCCACCGATCTACAACACCAGTCCTTATGCATCATATGGCGCTCCATCGTCCCCCTACATGCAGCAGTACAATTATGGTGTCTCTCTTTACGCCGATGCCAGCCCTACTACCGACGCCACCACACCCGCAAGCGCCCATGACTACACCGGCCTCTACTTCGACTCCGAGCTGGGACCAAGCTGTTTTTCTACAAGCCATGAACAACTTTGCTGCTCAAGGGAACTCAGGTACGGATTGGATTTTCGATTCTGGTGCTTCTCGTCATATGTCTGCATCGAGTAATTTGCTTCCTTCTTGCACACCTTCGTCTTTTCCCTCTATTACTCTCGGTGTCTCGGTGATGGATCTTCTATTCCTATTTACTGTGTTGGTCAGGCTCAAATCCAATCCCCAACTAAGCCTTTGCTTCTTCATGATGTTCTTGTAGCTCCTGCTCTTATTAAAAATCTGATTTCTGTTCGCCAAATCACCACTGATAATCTTGTTTCTGTTGAGTTTGACCCCTTTGGTTTGTCTGTGAAAGACTACCGGACCAAGGCCGAGATCGCTCGATTCAATAGCTCCGGTGATTTATATTCTCTCCATGGTGTTCCGGCCGCTGCTCCTCCAACATCTATGGCAGCCTCTGTTGATCTGTGGCACTAACGTCTCGGCCATCCCAATAAAAATGTGTAATCCACACTTGGTAGTGAATTTTCAATACCTCGTCATAGAGACACTCATAATTCTTCTATGTGTCAATCATGTCAATTGGGCAAACATGTTCGCCTTCCCTTTAGTTCCTCTCAATCCTCTAGTACTTTTCCTTTTGAATTACTCCATTGTGATCTGTGGACATCACCAATAGAAAGTGTATCTGGTTTTAAGTATTATCTTGTGATTCTTGATGATTTTACTCATTATGTTTGGACTTTCCTTTACGCAACAAATCCGACGTTCATAATATATTCCTTAACTTTCAGCACTATGTCTCGGTCCACTTTTTCCTACCTATAAGATTTATACAATGTGATAATGGTCGTGAATTTGACAACTTTAAAAATTGAAATTTCTTTCTACAACATGGAATTCTCTTGCGTTTCTCCTGTCCTTATACCTCCCCTCAAAACGGCAAAGCCGAGCGTTCTCTTCGTACTCTTAATGACATCATTCGCACTTTGCTTGTTCACTCTTCTCTGCCTTCGACGTTATGGGCCGAGGCCCTCCACATGGCCACATATTTGCTCAATATGTGTCCATCTAGGGTTTTCTGACGAGCACAAGGGTTATCGTTGTCTAGAACTTGTTAGTGATCGTGTTCATGTGTCTCGTCATGTAACATTTGCTGAAAATATTTTCCCTTTTCCGAGCGTCAACAATTAGATCCCAACTCACCCACACCGTCCACTAGTCCCTCTCGTCGCAATCATCTTCCCTTCTTTCACCCGCCGACATATCCAGCGAAACCAGCCGCAGTAGCGGATCCTGCCACCACCACTTCTGTCATCATCTCTGTCCCGGCAGAGGAAAACACATTACACTCTGACGCGGCAGACCTCGTGTCGCCGCAGTCTTCACCGCCATCTCCCGCGTCTGCTTCCTACGCTGCGCCAGACGCGTCCACCACATCTTCCCCCACTCCTCCTGCTCATGCTATTCTCGTTCAGCTCCTACTAACGATCATACCATGCACACACGTGCCAAGTCCGGGTTTCGTTTACCTGCAAAAGATCGTCTCAATCTTCATGCATCTATATCTCCTTCCTCTCTACCCAAATCTTACAAATCAGCTCTCCTAGATCCTAATTGGGCCGCAGCTATGAAAGATGAATATGATGCCCTTCTGCAGAATAATACGTGGCAGTTAGTTCTGAAGGAAATATGCCCTAGAGGCAATAATAAAGTTATTATTTATTTCCTTATTCTCATTATAAATGTTTATTATTCATGCTAGAATTGTATTAACCAGAAACATACTACATGTGTGAATACATAGACAAACATAGTGTCACTAGTATGCCTCTACTTGACTAGCTCGTTGATCAAAGATGGTTATGTTTCCTAGCCATTGACATGAGTTGTCATTTGATTAACGGGATCACATCATTAGGAGAATGATGTGATTGACTTGACCCATTCCGTTAGCTTAGCACACGATCGTTGAGTATTCTGCTATTGCTTTCTTCATGACTTGTACATGTTCCTATGACTATGAGATTATGCAACTCCCGTTTACGGAGGAACACTTTGTTTGCTACCAAACGTCACAACGTAACTGGGTGATTATAAAGGTGCTCTACAGGTGTCTCCAAAGGTACTTGTTGGGTTGGCGCATTTCGAGATTAGGATTTGTCACTCCGATTGTCGGAGAGGTATCTCTGGGCCCACTCGGTAATGCACATCACTTAAGCCTTGCAAGAATTGCAACTAATGAGTTAGCTGCGGGATGATGTATTACGGAACGAGTAAAGAGACTTGTCGGTAACGAGATTGAACTAGGTACTGAGATACCAACGATCGAATCTCGGGCAAGTAACATACTGATGACAAAGGGAACAACGTATGTTGTTATGCGGTTTGACCGATAAAGATCTTCGTAGAATATGTAGGAGCCAATATGAGCATCCAGGTTCCGCTATTGGTTATTGACCGGAGATGTGTCTCGGTCATGTCTACATAGTTCTCGAACCCGTAGGGTCCGCACGCTTAACGTTCGGTGACGATTTGTATTATGAGTTATGTGATTTGATGTACCGAAGGTAGTTCGGAGTCCCGGATGAGATCGGGGACATGACGAGGAGTCTCGAAATGGTCGAGACGTAAAGATCGATATATTGGACGACTATATTCGGACATCGGAAAGGTTCCGAGTGATTCGGGTATTTTTCAGAGTACCGGAGAGTTACGGGAATTCGTATTGGGCCTTAATGGGCCATACGGGAAAGGAGAGAAAGGCCTCAAAAGGTGGCCGCACCCCTCCCCATGGTCTGGTCCGAATTGGACTAGGGAAGGGGGGCGCCCCTTTCCTTCCTTCTCCTTTTCCCTTCCCTTTTTCCTATTCCATGTGGGAGGAGGAATCCTACTAGGACTAGGGAGTCCTAGTAGGACTCCACACTTCTGGCGCGCCCTAGGGGCTGGCCGACCTCCCCTCCTCCATCCTTTATATACGGGGGCAGGGGGGCACCTCTAGACACACAAGTTGATCTGTTGATCTCTCCCAGCCGTGTGCGGTGCCCCCCTCCACCATAATCCACCTCGATCATATCGTAGTGGTGCTTAGGCGAAGCCCTGCGTCGGTAGCATCATCATCACTGTCATCACGCTGTCGTGCTGATGGAACTCTCCCTCGAAGCTCTGCTGGATCGGAGTTCGTGGGACATCATCGAGCTGAATGTGTGCTGAACTCGGAGGTGTCGTGCGTTCGGTACTTGGATCGGTCGGATCATGAAGACATACGACTACATCAACCGCGTTGTCATAACGCTTCCGCTTTCGGTCTACGAGGGTACGTGGACAACACTCTTCCCTCTCGTTGCTATGCATCACCATGATCCTGTGTGTGCGTAGGATTTTTTTTAAATTACTACGTTCCCCAACAGTGGTATCAGAGCCTAGTTTTATGCGTTGTTGTAATATGCACGAGTAGAACACAAGTGAGTTGTGTGCGATATAAGTCATACTGCTTACCAGCATGTCACACTTTGGTCCGGCGGTATTGTTAGATGAAGCAGCCCGGACCGACATTACGCGTACGACTTACGCGAGACTGGTTTTACCGCCGTGCTATGCACACGGGTGACTAGCGGGTGTCAGTTTCTCCAACTTTAGTTGAACCGAGTGTGGCTACGCCCGGTCCTTGAGAAGGTTAAAACAACACCAACTTGACAAACTATCGTTGTGGTTTTGATGCGTAGGTAAGAACGGTTCTTGCTCAGCCCGTAGCAGCCACGTAAAACTTGCAACAACAAAGTAGAGGACGTCTAACTTGTTTTTGCAGGGCATGTTGTGATGTGATATGGTCAAGGCATGATGCTATATTTTATTGTATGAGATGATCATGTTTTGTAACCGAGTTATCAGCAACTGGCAGGAGCCATATGGTTGTCGCTTTATTGTATGCAATGCAATCGCCCTGTAATGCTTTACTTTATCACTAAGCGGTAGCGATAGTCGTAGAAGCATAAGTTGGCGAGACGACAATGATGCTACGATGGAGATTAAGGTGTCGCGCCGGTGACGATGGTGATCATGACGGTGCTTCAGAGATGGAGATCACAAGTACAAAATGATGATGGCCATATCATATCACTTATATTGATTGCATGTGATGTTTATCTTTTATGCATCTTATTCTGCTTAGATCGACGGCAGCATTATAAGATGATCTCTCATTAAATTATCAAGGTATAAGTGTTCTCCCTGAGTATGCACCGTTGCGAAAGTTCTTCGTGCTGAGACACCACGTGATGATCGGGTGTGAAAGGCTCTACGTTCAAATACAACGGGTGCAAAACAGTTGCACACGTGGAATACTCGGGTTAAACTTGACAAGCCTAGCATATAACAGATATGGCCTCGGAACACTGAGACTACTCCATCTCATATGGTCGAGCGTGAATCATATAGTAGATATGATCAACATAGTGATGTTCACCATTGAAACTACTCCATCTCACGTGATGATCGGACATGGTTTAGTTGATTCGGATCACGTGATCACTTAGAGGATTAGAGGGATGTCTATCTAAGTGGGAGTTCTTAAGTAATATGATTAATTGAACTTAAATTTATCATGAACTTAGTCCTGGCAGTATTAGCATATCTATGTTGTAGATCAATAGCTCGCGTTTTGCTCCCCTGTTTTATTTTGATATGTTCCTAGAGAAAACCAAGTTGAAAGATGTTAGTAGCAATGATGCGGACTTGGTCCATGATCTGAGGATTAACCTCATTGCTGCACAGAAGTATTATGTCCTTGATGCACCGCTAGGTGACAGACCTATTGCAGGAGCAGATGCAGACGTTATGAACATTTGACAAAAGCTCGGTATGATGACTACTTGATAGTTTAGTGCACCATGCTTTACGGCTTAGAACCGGGACTTCAAAAATGTTTTGAACGCCACAGAGCATATAAGATGTTCTAAGAGTTGAAATTGGTATTTCATACTCATGCCCGTGTCGAGAGGTATGAGACCTCTGACAGTACTTTGCCTACAAGATGGAGGAGAATTGCTCAGCTAGTGAGCATGTGCTCAGAATGTCTGAGTACTACAATCACTTAAATCAAGTGGGAGTTAATCTTCCAGATAAGATAGTGATTGACAGAGTTCTCCAATCACTATCACCAAGTTACTACAACTTCGTGATGAACTATAATATGCATGGGATAACGGAAATGATTCCCGAGCTCTTCGTGATGCTGAAATCGACGAAGGTAGAAATCAAGAAAAACATCAAGTGTTGATAGTTGACAAGATAACTAGTTTCAAGAAAAGGGCAAAGGGAAGAAGGGGAATTTCAAGAAGAACGGCAAGCGAGTTGCTGCTCAAGTGAAGAAGCCCAAGTCTGGACCTAAGCCTGAGACTGAGTGCTTCTACTGCAAAGGAACTGATCACTGGAAGCGGAATTCCCGTAACTCTCCGGTACTCCGAAAAATACCCGAATCACTCGGAACCTTTCCGATGTCCGAATATAGTCGTCCAATATATCGATCTTTACGTCTCGACCATTTCGAGACTCCTCGTCATGTCCCCGATCTCATCCGGGACTCCGAACTACCTTCGGTACATCAAATCACATAACTCATAATACAAATCGTCACCGAACGTTAAGCGTGCGGACCCTACGGGTTCGAGAACTATATAGACATGACCGAGACACATTTCCGGTCAATAACCAATAGCAGAACCTGGATGCTCATATTGGCTCCTACATATTCTACGAAGATCTTTATCGGTCAAACCGCATAACAATATACGTTGTTCCCTTTGTCATCGGTATGTTACTTGCCCGAGATTCAATCATCGGTATCTCAATACCTAGTTCAATCTCGTTACCAACAAGTCTCTTTACTCGTTCCGTAATACATCATCCCGCAGCTAACACATTAGTTGCAATGCTTGCAAGGCTTAAGTGATGTGCATTACCGAGTGGGCCCAGAGATACCTCTCCAACAATCGGAGTGACAAATCCTAATCTCGAAATACGCCAACCCAACAAGTACCTTTGGAGACACCTGTAGAGCACCTTTATAATCACCCAGTTACGTTGTGACGTTTGGTAGCACACAAAGTGTTCCACCGGTAAAAGGGAGTTGCATTATCTCATAGTCATAGGAACATGTATAAGTCATGAAGAAAGCAATAGCAGAATACTCAACGATCGTGTGCTAAGCTAACGGAATGGGTCAAGTCAATCACATCATTCTCCTAATGATGTGATCCCGTTAATCAAATGACAACTCATGTCAATGGCTAGGAAACATAACCATCTTTGATCAACGAGCTAGTCAAGTAGAGGCATACTAGTGACACTATGTTTGTCTATGTATTCACACATGTATTATGTTTCCGGTTAATACAATTCTAGCATGAATAATAAACATTTATCATGAGAATAAGGAAATAAATAATAACTTTATTATTGCCTCTAGGGCATATTTCCTTCAGTCTCCCACTTGCACTAGAGTCAATAATCTAGTTCACATCGCCATGTGATTTAACACCAATAGTTCACATCACCATGTGATTAAGACCCATAGATCACATCGTCATGTGACCAACACCCAAAGGGTTTACTAGAGTCAATGATCTAGTTCACATCGCTATGTGATTAACACCCAAAGAGTACTAAGGTGTGATCATGTTTTGCTTGTGAGAGAAGTTTAGTCAACGGGTCTGCCACATTCAGATCCTTATGTATTTAGCAAATTTCTATGTCAACAATGCTCTGCATGGAGCTACTCTAGCTAATTGCTCCCACTTTCAATATGTATCCAGATTGAGACTTAGAGTCATCTGGATCAGTGTCAAAACTTGCATCGACGTAACCATTTACGACGAAGCTTTTTGTCACCTCCATAATCGAGAAACATATACTTATTCCACTAAGGATAATTTTGACCGCTGTCCAGTGATCTACTTATTAGATCACTATTGTACTCCCTTGCCAAACTCAGTGTAGGGTATACAATAGATCTGGTACACAGCATGGCATACTTTATAGAACCTATGGCCAAGGCATAGGGAATGACTTTCATTCTCTTTCTATCTTCTGTCGTGGTTGGGCTTTGAGTCTTACTCAATTTCACACCTTGTAACACAGGCAAGAACTCTTTCTTTGACTGTTCCATTTTGAACTACTTCAAAATCTTGTCAAGGTATGTACTCATTTAAAAACTTATCAAGTGTCTTGATCTATCTCTGTAGATCTTAATGCTCAATATGTAAGCAGCTTCACCGAGGTCTTTCTTTGAAAAACTCCTTTCAATCACTCATTTATGCTTTGCAGAATAATTCTACATTATTTTTTATCAACAATATGTCATTCACATATACTTATCAGAAATGCTGTAGTGCTCCCACTCACTTTCTTGTAAATACAGGCTTCACCGCAAGTCTGTATAAAACTATATCCTTTGATCAACTTATCAAAGCGTATATTCCAATCCCGAGATGCTTGCACCAGTCCATAGATGGATCGCTGGAGCTTGCATATTTTGTTAGCACCTTTAGGATTGACAAAACCTTCTGGTTGCATCATATACAACTCTTCTTTAAAAAATCCATTAAGGAATGCAGTTTTGTTTATCCATTTGCCAGATTTCATAAAGTGCGGAAATTGCTAACATGATTCGGACAGACTTAAGCATAGATACGAGTGAGAAACTCTCATTGTAGTCAACACCTTGAACTTGTCGAAAACCTTTTGCGACAATTCTAGCTTTGTAGATAGTAACACTACTATAAGCGTCCGTCTTCCTCTTGAAGATCCATTTAATCTCAATGCTTGCCGATCATTGGGCAAGACAATCAAAGTCCATACTTTATTCTCATACATGGATCTCATCTCAGATTTCATGGCCTCAAGCCATTTCGCGGAATCTGGGCTCATCATTGCTTCCTCATAGTTCGTAGGTTCGTCATGGTCAAGTAACATGACCTCCAGAACAGGATTACCGTACCACTCTGGTGGGGATCTCACTCTGGTTGACCTACGAGGTTCAGTAGTAACTTGGTCTGAAGTTACATGATCATCATCATTAGCTTCCTCACTAATTGGTGTAGGAGTCACAGGAACAAATTTCTGTGATGAACTACTTTCCAATAAGGGAGCAGGTACAGTTACCCCATCAAGTTCTACTTTCCTCCCACTCACTTCTTTCGAGAGAAACTCCTTCTCTAGAAAGGATCCATTCTTAGCAACGAATATCTTGCCTTCGTATCTATGATAGAAGGTGTACCCAACAATAACTTTTGGGTATCCTACGAAGACGCACTTTTCCGATTTGGGTTTGAGCTTATCAGGATGAAACTTTTTCACATAAGCATCGCACCCCAAACTTTAAGAAACGACAGCTTAGGTTTCATGCCAAACCATAGTTCATACGGTGTCGTCTCAACGGATTAGACGGTGCCCTATTTAATGTGAATGCAGTTGTCTCTAATGCATAAGCCCAGAACGATAGTGGTAAATCGGTAAGAGACATCATAGATTGCACTATATCCAATAAAGTACGGTTTTGACGTTCGGACACACCATTATGCTGTGGTGTTCCAGGTGGCACGAATTTGTGAAACTATTGCACATTGTTTTAATTAACTCGTAACTCAAATATTTGTCTCCGCGATCAGATCGTAGAAATTTTATTTTCTTGTCACGATGGTTTTCCACTTCACTCTGAAATTCTTTGAACTTTTCAAATGTTTCAGACTTATGTTTCATCAAGTAGATATACCCATATCTGCTCAAATCATCTGTGAAGGTCAGAAAATAATGATACCCGCCGCGAGCCTCAACACTCATCGGATCGCATACATCAGTATGTATTATTTCCAATAAGCCAGTTGCTTGCTCCATTGTTCCGGAGAACGGAGTTTTAGTCATCTTTCCCATAAGGCATGGTTCGCAAGCATCAAGTGATTCATAATCAAGTGATTCCAAAATCCCATCAGCACGGAGTTTCTTCATGCGCTTTACACCAATATGACCTAAACGGCAGTGCCACAAATAAGTTGCACTATCATTATTAACTTTGCATCTTTTGGCTTCAATATTATGAATATGTGTATCACTACGATCGAGATCCAACAAACCATTTTCGTTGGTGTGTATGACCATAGAAGGTTTTTATTCATGTAAACAGAACAACAATTGTTCTCTAACTTAAATGAATAACTGTATTGCAATAAACATGATCAAATCATATTCATGCTCAACGCAAACACCAAATAACACTTATTTAGGTTCAATACTAATCCCGAAAGTATAGGGAGTCTGCGATGATGATCATATCAATCTTGGAACCCTCAAAAGGTGGCCGCACCCCTCCCCATGGTCTGGTCCGAATTGGACTAGGGAGGGGGGCGCCCCCTTCCTTCCTTCTCCTTTTCCCTTCCCTTTTTCCTATTCCATGTGGGAGGAGGAATCCTACTAGGACTAGGGAGTCCTAGTAGGACTTCACACTTCTGGCGCGCCCTAGGGGCTGGCCGGCCTCCCCTCCTCCATCCTTTATATACGGGGGCAGGGGGGCACCTCTAGACACACAAGTTGATCTGTTGATCTCTCCCAGCCGTGTGCGGTGCCCCCCTCCACCATAATCCACCTCGATCATATCGTAGCGGTGCTTAGGCGAAGCCCTGCGTCGGTAGCATCATCATCACCATCATCACACCGTCGTGCTGACGGAACTCTCCCTCGAAGCTCTGTTGGATCGGAGTTCGTGGGACGTCATCGAGCTGAACGTGTGCTGAACTCGGAGGTGCCGTGCGTTCGGTACTTGGATCGGTCGGATCGTGAAGACATACGACTACATCAACCGCGTTGTCATAACGCTTCCGCTTTCGGTCTACGAGGGTACGTGGACAACACTCTCCCCACTCGTTGCTATGCATCACCATGATCCTGTGTGTGCGTAGGAATTTTTTTGAAATTACTACGTTCCCCAACAAGTTCCTCATCCTTCCAATACAAATATCGTTTCGGGCAAATGGGTTTTTCGCCATAAATTTAATTCTGATGGGAGTCTTGCACGTTATAAGGATCGACGGGTATGTCGTGGTTACTCTCAGCAACATGGCATCGATTATGATGAGACTTTCTCTCCAGTTGTCAAGCCCAGCACTATTCGCACTGTCCTTAGCATCGCCATCTCTTTTTCCTGGCCAATTCATCAACTAGATGTCAAAAATGCTTTTCTTCATGGCTCTCTTCAAGAAACAATCTATTGACAACAACCTCTTGGCTTCGAACATTCCTCCTATCCTAATCATGTTTGTCTTCTTAACAAATCTCTTTATGGTCTTAAACAAGCACCACGTGCCTGGTTCCAACGCTTTTCTACTTACGCTCAAACCATCAGTTTTACCCCTTCCCGTTCTGACACTTCACTCTTCACCTTTCATCACAACACCAACACTGCTTACCTTCTTTATATGTTGATGATATTATCCTCACAGCTTCCTCACAACAATTTTTAGATCATATTATCTCTCTTCTTCGCCACGAATTCTCTATGACAGATTTAGGTCTTCTTCATCACTTCTTAGGTATTGCTGTTATCCGTGACTCCTCTGGTCTTTTCTTGTCTCAACGTCAGTACACTATGGATCTTCTTTCTCGTGCTGGTATGCTTGATTGTCAAACTTCCCGTACCCCTGTTGATACAAGTTCCAAACTCTCTGCCGACGGTGATCCTTTCTCTGATCCTTCTCTTTATCGTAGTCTTACCGGTGCACTTCAGTATCTCACTCTCACTCGTCCTGAAATTTCTTTTGCTGCCCAACAAGCTTGTTTATACATGCACGATCCTCGTATTCCACACTACAATCATGTCAAACGTATTCTTCGGTATCTCAAAGGCACACTAGACTTAGGTCTTCATATCAACAAATCCTCTCCCACCTCCTTGACACCTTACTCTGATGCAGACTGGGCTGGTTGTCCAGATACTCGTAGGTCCACATCCGGATTTTGTGTTTTTCGTGGTAACAATTTGGTTTCTTGGTCTTCAAAAAGGCAGGTTACGGTCTCCCGCTCGTGCGCTGAAGCTGAGTACCGCGCTGTGGCTCATGCGGTTGCTGAAACGGTTTGGTTGCGCCAGTTGCTGTCGGAGCTGCACCGTCCTATTGAGCAAGCTACCATTGTTTACTGTGATAATATTTCAGCTGTCTACATGTCAGGGAATCCGGTTCAACACCGTCACACCAAGCATATTGAGATCGACATTCATTTTGTTCAAGAGAAGGTGGCTCTCGGTCAAGTTCGCGTTCTCCACGTGCCCACTTCTGCTCAGTTCGCTGATATCTTTACTAAAGGCCTAGCGACTACTCCGTTTCAAGACATTTGTTTCAGTCTCAACGTCGTCGAGCCTACTGTGACACTGCGGGGGGATGTTAGAATACAACTTGTAATAGGATTAGGACTCCTACTCGGTTTGTAATAGGGCTAGGTCAGGTGCGGCTTGGCTCTTATATATACCTCTTGTACTGGCACAATATTACATCAATAATTATTCAATACAATTCTACACACCGTGTTCGCGTACGTAGCCTCACGTTTGTTCCAACACCTAGAAGCGCAAAGCAACATGCCATAGTATGCAAGTAGCTAGTTCTCCGCACCAATCTTGTGTTTACAAAAGGACTCTGCAGGTTGGGTGATACCAGTCAATGGACCGGCTACAAACACATAACTAACAAATCTATCCGATGTCTCATTTGAAACTAGCTTAGATGCAGTGCACTAGATGATGCACATGTTATAATGCCTATACTGGCTAACTTAGAAAATAAACTCATGATTGCATCGTCGTTGTGTTGTCAAGTTTGTGAACTACATATCCCGGGTCATTTACCATGCCACTAGCAATTTCCCGCTAAATCGCATCGCTAAGATTAAACAATATGTTGCTTTGGACGAAAATATGTATCATTGGTACATAAGTAGAATTCTGGTAGAAGTAAAATTTGGTGTGTTTTGTCTATGAGAACGTGTCTGAAGGGAAGGCACATGGGTCGATAACATCAATATCAAAGATTTGGAGGAGCGCTAACAAATACTCCTATATGTTAGTTGAATGTATGATTCATACTACTATCAATGATTATTAGGTGTATAGGTAGTAGATGCTTTATTTATAAGAGCCTATTTGTATCTAGTATCTTATTTGCAAACGAGTTTATATACGTCGATAATGATGCTCCTATTGTAATGCATTTTGTGGCTAGTCAAGAAAATGAACCCCGTGGGATATGATTCTCATTGCGCTGTATTGTATGTCAATTATGTATCTCTCTCCATTTACCGTGCTGCTTGCAATTTCCTAGTGCCTCGCATGCCCACGAGTAGATGATATTCCATTTTGCACAAGAATATGTATCATGTGTTATACATATGGAATCTATGTAAAAGCTTAGCTCCGTGTCTTTTGGCTTGGAGAGTGTGTTTGAGGAAAAGAAAAATGTGTCAAGAAAATCGATACCATATATGAGAAGGAGCACTGAAAAATATTTATATATTAGTGGCATGTATGGTTCGTACTGTGAACGACAATTTGGTGTACGAGGGGAGTAAAACCGCAGCAAGTGATACTAGCTCCACTGCTCAAGTGTATTCTCTTTTGTTAGCAGGCATCAAGGTAATTTATGTGACAGACACATGCATAGCACAAATAAAAGATAGTATAGATAGAAGTTCATTTTGATTGGGCCAGCACACTCTTCTTAAATATGATTTTTTTGGTACCATACTCTTATAACTTGGATACCCCTATTGGATAAAGGCACGTTATGATTTACTCCCTCCGTCCCATAATATAAGAGCGTTTTTGACACTACACTAGTGTCAAAAACGCTCTTATATTATGGGACGGAGGGAGTGTAGTGTCAAAAACGCTCTTATATTATGGGACGGAGGGAGTAGCATGCAACCTGCTAACCCATGCAATTACGAATAAACAAGTCTTCTTCAATATGTACAAGTCCTAGGGGGATATGAATCACAACCGGATAGAATGGATGATGAAGTTTCAGTCTCAAAGAAAGAAGGTCGCCCTTGTTTGCGGGAGCCTCATCTCATACTGCATGGCGTCCATGGCACTGCAGACAACGTTTCTTGTACAGAAATGATACTTGATCGCCATATCAGTCTCGTGTTCACGAGGTTTGATGGTGATGTATACTTCCCAATGCCTTCAATGTCTACAAGCAATGAAACAGCCCAAGGCGAATGGCAATATAGTATACAACGAAATGCTAAGGCTGACGACATAGACCAACAATGCCAGAGGAGGAACTCCGTATAAATATACAGGGAAGATCCAGATCCTCTGCTATCGTGATGCAATAAGTAAGGTAGATGGCAAGGACTCAGTCAGATGTATATATGAAGGCATAGAACAAACTCGTTCGAGTAACAGTACAAATGTTCAATACTTCACGGGTACAATAACAACAAAAAAACAACAACAAAGCAGCTAGTGCTTATTGTAACTTTCTGCCGCAAGCTCGGCATTATGTAAAGCCTCGTTTTGCTAGCTCGGGTTTAAATCAAGCCGCGTTTCGATCATCACGAAGTCGGTCGGTTACAAACTGATGGCAGGGAACTCACATCCAATGCCTAGTTTACAAAGGTACTAGGACCACCTCTTGCTAAGTAGTTTTGATACTGTTAGGTCCGTATCACCGAATCCATCCATGACGGCCTTCGCGGAGTGAAATTCTGCTCTAGCAGTTAGGCTGGGAAGGGCAGACAGAAGTAAGATAACAAGCAACATAATTCAGTACTGACTACTGAAGATGAAATCAGTCACCTGCTTCGGACAACTATGCACGGCATGCCAATGCGCTCAGCTGCGATGACGCTGGGTTGGCTACCCGCTACAAGGATGCAGTTTTGTACATCGCATCCCACATATTCGGCCCCAGCTCGCAGCGTGGCTATTATCTTCGCGGAACTGAGTCGTGATTGAACAGTGAATTCCAGATATATTACTCCAGTGCAAGAAAATAATGCTTAATCCGCGGATAGTATTAACCTTTTAGATGCTGTGTTAATGTCAACGCTGAGTTTTAGAAGTGATGCAACCTCTTCTGCTATCCTCTGTTTCTCTGCAGAAGCTGTCACAACCCAGCATATGGAAATAAGTTTGCATGGCACTAGCGCTGCTAACTAGAAACAAGAATGCAATTGCTCTAATTAGTAAATGCTCACCAGCCTTTTGTACTTCCTTGGTAAGTTGTTCATCCAAACTGGAGGCAACTCCTTCACCAAGAACAAGCTGCCCATAAAGGCTTCTTTCAACCTCCTCTTTTCCAACAATGTTTAGTTTTGACGTTCTCTCAGGGCCTAACTTTTCAACTATTGATCTGCAGTGCGAAAAGAAATCCACAAACAGTGTTTACTGGATATCATTACCATGAACACAGTGCCAAGCTTACTTTGAAACAAATGCAAGTGTTGACATGGAAAACAATTCTCCCCAAAAAAGAGATATAACAAAAGAGCAAGTAAACATTACACCAAACCTTGAAATCTTCTCTCCATTTCTGCCATACGTTGCCAATATGGCTACAGGCACACCCTCACTAAGTGCATCATCGATGAACCTTCAAATTATTTTCATACACAATATCAGACATCAGGTAACTTAACGTCAAGGAAAGAGTCATTCATAGAGCAAACACAAGGCACATAAAAGAGACAATAACTGCACAAATGAATACATAACATAGTAGTAGGGACAGAAATTATTTATTGACATTAAAGCATGCTGAATGGGTAAGAACATGCAGAAACTTTTGAGTATATGTGTTATGACTACGATCCCTTATTGCATATAACAGCAAACCCCTCACACACGATGCAATTTATTTATCCAATGACGGAATTTTGCAAGGCGGAAAAAGAGCTCATGGCTTCTTACAGTTAATTTGTGATATCCTGAAAGTGCTCATCAATCATAACTCAAACTCTCTTGGAACTCTTTCTCTAGAAGGGTTTGCAACAAATATAGATACACAGGAAACAGTAAACATACTTCTCAACTCCAGGACGCAGTGGTAAGTCATCAGAAGCAGAGAGCTTCTCCAAAGCTTTCAACTATGAGAAGAATAAACCGATTAGCCTTTTAGTCTGATGTGTAAAACTAAACTCATAAATTGGTTCAAAATCAAACTGTAAATTAGATCATGAAAGGACAGAAACCCTTTAGCCATTTCGGTCTCGGGTGTAAAATTAAACTCATATATATTCAAGAATCGTAAATTAGAAAGAAAACATAACACGGAGTGCATTGAACAGGAAATAAGTACTTTAACCCTGTTTTAAGGGTATTATATAAATCCAGTGCCTCCTGGAGTCCCAGTTGTAACATGTAAATATCTGTTTGCTACCCACCTTCCTTAGCAGAACTAAGGATAATATTCCCATGACAATGATGATATTGACTGAATACAGTTAGTTCTAAACATGAAACGAGGTGAATCACATTTGCAAATTTTAGTGCGAATCAAGATAGTAGCCTATGATCAAAATTTTAATACCAGGCTGGTGATATTTCTAGATGATAATGCATAGAGTAAAGCTGCTAAAGAATGGTTGGTAAAAGTATATATCTACCTTCTCACGAAGAACACTTTTTGTAAATGACCCTTTCTCACTAGTTGGCAGAGATGTAGGCCAGCCAATCTGCATCAAATTGGGAGAAAGGTGGAGATGAGTATGCATTTATTTCCAATGTTTCCATCCATCAGAAAATGTAATTAGTCAGGTCCACAATACTATGTTACAATATGAACAGTTATGTTGTACAGGAGAAATAAATAAATAAATAGTCCTATTTAACCAAGTAGGGAAGTTGGGAGAAGAAACAGAGGGTACCCTGTCAAAGAACAGCACCAGCATCCTTTCCTCGTCACCACTAGATTTCCTAGAAAACTATGAAGGTTTAGGAAAATAAATAAAAATATGGATAAAATGGGGACAAATTCACATGCAGCCTAGTCCAAACATGTTTATAAAGGAGTGGATAATAATCACTAGAAGCCACAGAATGGAACAAATAGAAGAGGGAAATATTAAAATTAGTGATGTCAATGGTCAACCTGTGATACTCAGGTTCTATGAGGCTGAAGAATTCAATACGCACCTCACTAAATCAGCATATATTGGCTCTGTCCAATTCGCACAATCCAAGCCAAGATTTTGAAATGCTGATGGAAAAAAATGTTGGATAGCGTTAAAACAAGATGGCCAGTAAGAACGACACAAACTTGCCCTTGCAAGATTTCTATTGTGTTAAACTCCTAGTCATACAGGTTTGATTCTACAGAGAACAGTTTTTGAGTAGGCAAATACTGCACGCTAATGCTGCCACATTGTCTACTCATTTCATGTTTTCCACTTAAATGTTGGCATGGCATAGGCTAGAGAAAATGAAGTATCAAACAAATTGAATAGTACTACTTGGTAAGGGCGTAAAGCAAAGATGTATATTTACATTGTCCGCACCTACATTGAAAGCTTGGCGGTAGCCGAAGCGGTAGACATCTGCAAGAACTCTGGAAGAAGATAGAAACACAGTATTCAATCAAAAAGCACAAAAGGGACATACAGATTACCAGTACACGTCAGGTAACAACAAACAAGTTATTACTACATGGCACGATAATAGCAAAAGTCAGTACTGGAATACAGCCAAAGTTAGTACCGGAATACCACAAACTGTTTAGCTGCCATGAATAGGTGAACCCTACAGGCAACACATTTCCTCAGCAGAATAAAGCTAATGCGAAATTGCTAGTATGTGCATAAAGAATGAAACATGGCGCATTTTAAATCGATGTAATACCGCAATCACAGTAACAAGATACGTCGTCGACTTCTAGCCTCAGGAGAACTTGTAACTCCTGCATTTCTCTACATTTACAGAGTAGCTCTACCCCATGATTCCTACTTTATCCCTGTAGCCAGATGACTAGATGGGTAACAGCAACCTCTGCAGCTACAGCAGTACCAGAAACTAGCCATGTGTCCAGAAACTAGTCTTCAATGGGGATAATTCCTGCATTTTTCTACATTTACAGAGCAGTTCTATCCCATAATTCCTGCTCTGTCCCTGTAGCCAGATGACTAGATGAGTAACAGCAATATCTGCAGCTACAGAAACTGAATCAATATGTAGCAAACTGTACTAATCTGTGATACAGAAGCAGAGCAGGTTACACTTTTTGGGGATCCAAGGAGTGTTAGAATCCAAGAGCCAATCAGCAAAAAGGCAGGATTTTGGGGGGTCCTGACCCTTCCACTTCGAGAAGCACGGCGAGCCCCGGCTCGGCGGAGCCTCCCGATGGCGGGGAGGAGCACCGGAGTGGCATCGGCCGGAGACGGCGGGCTGAGCTCGGGGAGGCGGCCGCGCGGAGAGGGAGCCGGGTGGCGCTGGAGGAGGCGTGGAAGGAGGAAGGGGTCTTCCCGGGGTCCGTCGGGGGCGACGCCCGGAGCATGAGGCATCGGGCGGCGGCGGCGGCGGCCATGGCGGCGGAGGTGCGAGGCGAGGCGAGCTACCTGACGTGGAGATATTTGTTCGGTCGGACACTGGACTCGTGGACCCAACGTCAAGTGGAAGATATGCTCCAACTGAATTCCATTTCCTTTTTTTCCTTCTTCTTAGAGATATATGGTCAAATAGTTTGAAATGTGCTCAAATTTCGAATACAAAAGCTAATTTTATTTGTGTTTCCAAATTTTCAGATAACAGGCTCTACATCACAGCTAACCGAAGACAATTAAACACTACAAGAGCGAGTAACCGCGATGTCCACGTTCCTTTTTACTGTGCCAGCGATAGAAAAAAAAACATGAGACGGGTACATAACAGATCGAAAGCACTTGGCAAGACCTAGCCCGGGCTCTCGGCGCGACCCCCATCTCTTGACGCCGCCGCCGCCGCCGCCTCCTCTCCTCGCCCTCGATTCTCCTCGCGCCGCCACCGTCGTTCTGCCTCCGCGTCTGCTCCGAGCCCCTCCTCTTCCCCGTGCCGCCGGCCTCCTCCTTTGCGTATCTCCTCGCCGGTCGTCGCTGCAAGTCTGCGCCTCCCCACGGCCCAGACAGCAAGGCGGGCGGGCGGCGCCGCGAGGTCTCGTCCCGAGGAAGCCGCAGTAGGACGAGCACAATCCGACGAGGTCGATGAGGTCGTCGGCGCCTCCTCCGCTCCGGGATCGAACGGGCTGGTGGACAGCTGCGCGGCTCTACGCCCTCCTCGACCGAGGGCCGCCGCCGTCAACATTGTGCAGGTAGCTCCTTTCCTTTCTCTTCCCTTGTATCTCTCTCCCTTTGTCTCTTCTTCTCTGGCCATGAACATCTCTGAACGTCTGCCTTGCCTTGGTTCTGGCTAGTGCTTAATTTGTTTTTCACGTATTCATGACTGAAGAAGCCTCCGTACTCATGTATCTGATTTTGTGTTCTGGACTCTGGTCCTTTCTCTGTCATTCATTTTGAACATGTATATGAAGTACTAGCTAGATGTATTAATAGATATATGTTGGACCTATGATTTTGTATTACCTGGATGGAAATTCTTCAGCATGTGTCACTCGTCAGATATTGCTAATGCAGCATGTGGATGGCAAACCTTTATCTGATCTTGCCAATCATCAAATATTTCAGAGTTCCCTGGCTAGTTGTTGCAGTCACAGAAAATGCTTTATGTTAGGGCTGAACTGAAGTTCATTCTTTGCTGCCATGTGTCACTGAAACTTAGCAGCAACCATGGAGCAAGCTGCTCAATTGAACTCATTATATGCATTTGCTAGGCCTCATCTTGTAGGACCTGCGTGAAGAAACAGTACCTGAAAGAAACATGCCAATTTGACTATGTATGTGTCCTCTTATTTATTTATTTAGTGTCTCAACTGTTCGTACATCCTTGAAGATGTATGTATTGTTCTTGACTATTGTATGTTCCCTTCCTTAGTTAAACTGAATATCAATGCAAAAAAAAAAAGTTAAAATGAATATATAGGCATGATTTTTGAAAATTCTGTCCTGACCGAACTCTATGCGTGTACAATATTACACAGGTGCGGTTGTAGTGGCCGGGCAAGACGAAGAGAAGCTGCAGCGGCCAGCTGCAGGGTGGCCTCGCCGGAAGAGAGCGCCGATGGCCATGGACGACACGGAGCCCTCTTCTTCGCCAGCACTAGCGGCGTCAGGGGCGGTGAAGGCCAGCAGCTGCGGACGCCGTACGACCATGGCCCGGCACAGGCAGCCATCTCCGGCCATGTCACGCCCAGCCCTGCAACATCACGTCGGCGGGGCATCGAGTTCAATGGCGATGGCAAGACGATCACAACCCTTCCTTCCTCCATTCCTTGCGTTTTAGTTTCTTTAGTTTATTAGTTTGCCTCGGTTTGGGGGAACTCCTATTCCTTTGGGCTCAGTTCACCTGTACTTCACATACGTACATAGATTGAACAGAGGGAGAAAGAGAGCAATTTTGCTAGAGACACACACATTGATATTTCAGCCAATCAATTATACGTGTATTATTGGTGGATTGCACCGTGAATAAAAACCTGATGGTCATGTTCAACATCAATCAAGAATTTAATTGAAGGCAGGGTACACACATTGATGGAAATGGATGCCTTTTTTCCTTTTCTTTCAGCTGTAACATATTCCCATCCGATGGATTTGGTTTTACTTCACTTGCATGCAAAGCCAGTAATTTGGTTTCAGAGAGATACCCAGTGAGTCAATTTTACCTGTGACTACACTAGGGCTCTGTTCTGTTCTACTACTCCCTTCGTACCAAAATATAAGACGTGAAATACAGTTTTAATTCAACTGCAAAAATGTCTTATATTTTGGTACAGAGGTAGTACTATGTTTCAGTTTTATGTTTCCAGTTATCTTATGTTGTTCACTATGAGAGAGGAGATTCAGGACCATGGTCCACCCGCTCTTTAATCCATTTCTTCCTGGATGGTGGAGATTGGGGCTTAATGCTTTGAATTTTTAAGTGCACATTTACACAAGTTACGAGGTGCCTGATGGTGTTGAAGTGTGCGCTAAGCTTTGTTCAGCTAATGAAAATCCAAATTATGGAGGATGTGATGATAGAGGTAGCGAAGAACACGACAAATAAAATAAATTCTTGCCGCCTTTGATACTCACATGATTACTTCCAAAATCCTATCCTAGCAAAGACCCGCCATATTTTACAGTCACCAATAAATGGCCATAGTGTTTCTCAATTCTTTTAGTGCCCGCCATCTGTTTGACGGTTTGCTCACCTCGCTTCCGTTTTGCTTACTGCAGATTGTCTCAAGGTTGAAGCTGGAGTCCAACTCTGAGATCCAGGGGAGCGACTAGCTCGTGGTCGTGGTGTCTAATTGCTGCAGGTATAGTCATCCTCCCCATCTCTCTTCTCATGCACATCTTCCTGATCATCATGTCTCTGAATCCCACATGTATGTTCTCTCTTCATTCACTATTCTTATAGGATTATTCGACAAGGAATCTCTTTTTCTCAAATATCCATAGTTCACAGGGACTGGTGATTGGTTAGCAAAACATTTGAACAATTTAACTGATCCTCATGATTGTAAACTGCATTATACAGAGCACCCTAACAAGTTTATATACGCCATCATTGAAGAGAATGTGATCAGCGAAGGAGTTTCCTTTAATTAAAATAAATTGGAATATAACTTTGATTTAGTAATAATATGCTCTTCATGATTTACTGTCATATGGCTTACAGCCTGAGGGCAGTGAGCACTTTAGGTTTCAAGGCCACTCTTAAGTTATTGCTGCCCTCGCCTAAAAAAATGCCCACATCCCAGATAGGTCAGTATTATTCAATTTCCACATGCTTCAACATGTACAGTGCACAGTTACTTAAAGAAGCAAACCCTTAGCTCAGTCTTACCTTTTGCTGTCAAATGTAGGAACTCCAAGCTAACTCATCTAACTTTCATGTAATTATTTTACGCGCATCTATTTGATTTCTTCTTTTTGTTTAGGGAAAGTTTTAAGGATCACTACTTCTGGATGCTTAATTGATGTTTTTTGTGTGGCAACCAAACGAGAGAGGATCCAATATCTATTACCTACATAGGAGACCAGATGGATCATATTTCACCATCTTCATGTATTTTGCTTCAAGCTCACTGTTATTTTGATTCAAGATATTTTCTCATTGTGATGGAAGATAGAAAAGGATGGTTGTAGAAAGACAATTATGTAACCTGGATAGTCTTTTTTGTCTTTGTTTGCATTGAAGCAATAATGTTCAATAGCAGATAGAGCTTGCAGTCAAGATACCACACAAATAGAATTCAGTTTTACTTAAAGGAGCTTGCCAACCTAATTTCGTTCTAGCCGTAGTTTCACACAGTGCAGATTTTGATTTGGTTTGCTTGAATGAGATTTGTAATTGTGATTTTTGTATTCACTATTCTATAGCATTGTCCTTTATCTTCGATCTAAGGAAAGCTCCATTTTCTGGTTTTTTTGGTTAACATAACTTCTCTGTTCTTATTTCTTCCATTTAGTGACCTGAATGTTTTTAATGAGATGATACATGTTCTTTTAGTCTTCTTGGTTAACTGAACTTCTCTTTTCTTTATGCTTGGCCACAATAATATTTGCCCATACTGACTTATTATTGCAAATGCTTTGTGCATGAACGAGCAGAAGCTGCATTGCATTCTATTGTGGGAGAACAAGAAGGAACTGGAGACAAAATTGGAAGACAACAGGTCTGTCCTCTGAATTTTTTTATTTGTACCAAATCTTAATAATTTGATATGTGTAAATGTTATGTCTTGGTCTAAACGCCAGTTGCATGTTGATATATAGCAGCGTTGTTTATTTTATACATTTGATTTCTCTTGTCATTTCAAATTTTCTATACTGAGTCCACCATCTTCCCAGCGTCAGTGAAAACCTACAGAGCTTTTATAATGTTCTGTGCCAATTTTATTTTAGAATTATACTTCCTTTCATGTTTGATGTTCGATGCTTAATTAGCATCTACTGCTCATGATTTGGACCTAATCGCTCTATTGTTTACCATCTCCTTCATATATGCGCGCATCGCTGTCCTCGCCTGTTTGTCCTTCCACCTCAGTCCAACCACTACTATGCTCTGCTTGTAGGCTACCATGGAGGTAATCCTCCCTCCATTAAGCCAAGGTGTTCTTTTCTTTTCTGGATGTGTTGCTGCCATGCTTACTGCTCGTGTATGTTGTATGTTAGCAAGTGGTTGTTATGTGAGTACCAAATTTCTGGTTGTTCATCGATTGCTGGTCTTGTTCATGTTTCTGTGCTCCGCCCATCATCGTGTGTTTGTGTGTTGTTCTTGGATTCCTACCTATATCGGTTCATTCACACTCATCAGGTGTTTTTATGTCTCCTTCATATGATGACCTGGATTTTTGTTTCTTTTCTCAGAAATTGCACCGGTCAGTTGATCATCGAGTTTGGTTCGCCGTTTCATCTGCTCAGTGTGTTGTCTCTGCAGTCCAGGTACGATTTTCAGCACCATTCTTGGCACTTCAGTTGGTTCTGCTTGCATTTCGTTTCTATGTTTCTGTTGTATGAAGTTTTGAGCAAGATTGTGGTGTGTTCTGGTATGAAGATTAATGTGAAATCAGATATGTTGTGTTGTGCACCATAAACTCAAGTGAACTTAATTGTGCTCCTTGCTGTCATTTGATATGCACTAATCCAGACAGGAACAACAAACACCATGCCAATTTTAGAACTGGTCCAGCAAATAGGCTGTTAGATGGATTGAACACCTACAGTGCTCAGATCAGATGTTCACGGTTATGATGTCGGTGTGAAGATAGGAAAGAGTAGCATAAAAAGGGTATGGATAAGGTTGTTTCTCACAACTAACGGTCTACTCTTCGCCCGAGGAAATCGCACTATTCTAATCCTGCACAAAGGCGATGATGGAAGAATAGTTTGCCACACTTAAACTAGCAGCTGTGTCAGTGCCATGCTTTTATAACAAAAATTTACAGTGTTGACAACTGCGTCAGACTCTGGTGAAAATAAAAATGATGCTTCTTTTGCTGAATGTCTGCAATTTTCTGAACTAAATCTAGGAATTTACCGAAAAAGGCTTTCGCCCCGCTTTATAGATAAATCAAACCACCATAGCCAGATGGTACAACAAGGTTCACCCACACACGCAAACAAAGTCACACAACACACAGTACAAAATGTTTTGCTGAGGGCACAGCTCAACAAGCCCTGGAAATAAACAAATAAGGCGGGTCAACCGCTAGGAATTTGACAATGTACCTTTTGTATTTTTCAGTGAGGAATTGAGTGTTGTCTTCATGACTAATGGTGAAGCAGTGACATTCAAAGTTTCACAGCCATCTGTGAAAGCATCAATGGCAACCACTGAGTGTTCAACTAAATCTGCAAGTTTCAACAGGCTTTACAGGGCATAACCTACAAACATGTGCACTCCCTTCTTCTTTGCCTGAATAATGTCGTACCAAGAGAGAGGCGTTTTGGGGCAGCAGTATTGAAGATTATATTTTTTTATGAACACAGGTGGATTAATTTTTTTATGTGTCATTTCCGTGCCTAAATTATCCGCTGCCACCAAATAGATTGCATAGCAATATATTCTATGTAGTCTTGGTACTGGGTTGTATATATGCTCTATATAGGCAATTATTAATCCAGATACACCCTTGGTCATCTGAAAGCTCACTCTGCCCCCTACGTCTGCTTGTGTTCATATTGTTGTACTTAGTTTTATGCAATAACACAACATAGTACAAACAGGGAAGTGAAAAGGGCGCATCCCACCTGACACTGCTTAGCTTCCTCTCAGGAGGCGCTACCGGGTGGCGCCCCAAGAACTAAAGAACTGGATGCTAAGGGTAAATGGCTTGCAGCAATCTGATTGGTAAAAATAAATAACTTTAATTTAGTAACTGGACCTTGTGCATACTGTATGTTTCATACAAAAAGTAAGTGAGAATTATGCAGTCCTAAGTATAAGAAAGCAAGGTTGGTCTACAAGTCGTATGGAGACAGAGGGTGTACCCTTAACAGTGAGAGAGAAAATAGTAACATTAGAAACAATACAGAGGAGCTAGGCCATACCATAGCCCTCTCCATGATGTATGCATACTCCCCTGAGCATCCAGGAAAAGTAGAACTCAGGTCCTTTTTCTCTGAATATATGAAACTGAAGTCTAAACATTTAGGCTTTCTCAATGTTGGCCTGGGGGTGTTGGGGGTTTGGCATCGTCCTCGAAGTGAAGGCGCAGCGACCTTGACTCCTTGAGTCGATCGCAACCTCAAGTGCTTTGCCATATACTCATCTTGATTAGTTGTTCCCCTACTTGTAATGACATCTTCTGTTCTCAACTAATGGTTCTGAGTCATTAACATATGATAATTTCATATGATTCAGTCAGCAAAATCGATTTTGCCTACTGAACTATGCTAATGATGGCATACATGACCCAGTGTACCAGACACATGCCAATGTGCATAATAACCAAGCTGAGATTAGGGACCCAACCAGTCACCTTAATGTGCATAGAAAAGATTGAAGGGCGCTGCCGTAGGAGGAAATCGACCCGAGGTCAGCCTCCCTCCCCTGTATGTTCTTGCCTGTGCATTTACATGTGACTTCCTTTGGTGGTGCGCAGCTGCTGGTGGGCCGAGCGCGATGTGCTGACTCTGCCCCGATGCTCAGGGACTGGACCAGTAGTGCTTGCATGGCATGGCTAGCATGGAAAATGAGGTGTCATTTTATGTCATCATCTTATTTTATTTTTCTGTCTTGCTCAGTAAAGCTTGCTTTTGTTAATTAGGCCAAAGCTTCCATCCCCTTTATAGAAGAAAACAAATAACTTGAGAATGAATGTGTGTGAACCCGTGTCAAAATGCATAAGACGCATCGAGGCGCTCCAGCAATACAAGTGCGCACACAGGTTCAAAACATGCCTGGAACCTTTATGATATCTTTACTTAACACATTAACTGGACTGTTATTTCACAGATAGCAAACTATTTGTTTTCTTTGTTATTCTTGTAAGATATTATTTTCTTTGCTATGCATTCCTCATGATTATTTTGTCTTCAATAAATCCAGCGCTAGGTTCTTCAAACTACAGCGTTCCTGAATAGTACAGTATGTGCATCACTTCCCTTAGAGTCCTTTGTTCTTAACAAATCTTACATATATTTTCTGATCTCATTTATGAGGAATTTTTAATATACGGACACATTTCTTACCGAGGATGTTCTAAAATCAAATTGTCACGGACGATCATTCTCATACTACTTTGAGGTTCACTACACAGAGAAGTACCTCCAGGAGTGCATTAACCTAGAACATGATGCATTGCCAATCAAGCTTGCAGACGGCAAGGTCTCCGTCATGTCTCGCCATCACAGGAAATGACAAGAGGACCACCATCACAACGAACTGGTCAGTTCCGTCATCACAAACATACATGAGGGTGACATCTGGGCCTTCTACTTCAGACGCAAGATAAGGCGTATCGTCAACGATCGCGCCTATCGCTTATAAATATAATCCATGTATATCGTGCTCTTGTATATTGAACCTTCTACCTCTGTCCCTTGCTTTACTTCTGATCATCTAGACATCAACATGGTACCTATGTGTTCGTATGTGTTCATCACCGTCATTAATATCCTCCCTTTCGCTCCTACAGCCGATACATTATAATTTGTTACTGATGGCCAATCATTACTGTCAAGCTTATGTGTGTAACAGGTACGATGGCCTATTTAGTAGCGCACCATGACACCTCAGGAGGCGCCAGCCGGTGGCGCCCCAGCCACTAGTTTCAATTATTGGGGCTACTTTTTGGCTCTAAACGCTGATACGATGCAAATTTGGCGAGGAAAAAAGGGGCACCGCAACTTCGTATTGGCAGAGAGAGAAACATTATCATCCATGAGAAACATATCCCAAATGCTAGCGCTCCAGCCGTCGATCTGACTGTGAAATCGTGCCAAATGGAGGGTGAGACGATGGTTTTTGTCCTCTTTCGTTTGTATCACATTTCTCCAGCTCGACTGCTTCTCCACAGCGCGCGATCAACCGCCGCCTCTATCAGAATCGGGTGACTTGCCGGCAACCGAGTGGGAGAGCAACAGCGTCGGTGCGACACCATGCAGGGGAGCGACAACGAGAAGGCCGAGCATGGAGGAGTCGAAAAGGTAAGGAGGGCAGGCTTACGCGCACTTGCACGAGGTGGCGGGGCAAGCTACTGGGGGAAGGAAGGGATGGAGACGGGAGGCTTCCGGCGTGCGGAAGGGAGGTGCGGGAGGCTACCGGCGGTCAGGGTAGGCCAAATTTTGTCCTCAATCCGCGCTCGCCTCGGTGCTAGCTCCCCATGATTATTTTCTAGGTTTCTCTAGAACCGGATCGTTGTAGAGGGAGGGAGAGGGGTGAATGTTGTGTGAGGAAGGGAGGTCGGTGTACGCGCAGGCCTGCACGAGGAAAGAGATAGCACGGGTCACCGAATCCCAACACTAGAGGAGAGTGAGGATGAAAGGGGGACGTGGTGCATGAGTACTACTTGTGAGTGCGTTAGGATTTTCTTAAAGAGGAGAGGATGATGCAGTACAGTACAAATAAGTATTTCTCTTAGTTAAGAACTAAGGTTATCAATCTAGTAGGAGAACCACGCGAAACCTCGTTAGCATAACCTACACACACAAAAATACTTGCACCCAACGCGATCAAGGGGTTGTCAATCCCCTCGGCGGTTATTTGCAAGGATCAAATCTCGTAGTGATAGATAGATAAAATAAAATAACAGTAAATAAATTGCAGCAAGGATTTTTTGAATTTTATATATGATAAAAGTAGACCCGGGGCCATGGTTTCACTAGAAGCTTCTCTCTTGAACAAAAAGCATACAGTGGATACACAAATTACTAATGTGCAATTGATAAAAAAGCGCATAGTTATGACCATATTCAAGGCAATAACCATGTGTATAGGAATCACGTCCGAAACAAAGTAGACCGACTCATGTCTGCATCTACTACAATTACTCCACCCATCAACCGATTTCCAGCATGCATCTAGAGTATTTAGTTAATAAAAACGGAGTAATACCTTAAGCAAGATGACATAATGTAGACAAAGTAAATCCAACCAATATAAATAAACTCCGTCGTTTTTCCCTTCATGGCAATATGTGTCTTGTCCCTTACTTTGTCACCGGGATATAGAGCACCGCAAGATTGAACCCATTACAAAGCACCTCTCCCATTGATGTTACCGCCTTATTTTCTTTCTCACGGTTGAGCGGCGTTCCTTTATATTTTTTGGTTGGTTGGACCTTAAGGGGCCGCTGACACATACTAGATGTTGTCTTGCACTCTGGTTGCTTTGTTGCGCCTCTAATACATTCTTTTGTTCCTTCTTTCATAAGCCTTGTTTTCTTCTAGGTGATGATTTTCATTCATGTTTAGGTTCTTTTCCCGTGGAAACAAATTAAACAAAGGATTTCATGATCTCTCACATTCATTACTCATTAGTGATAATAGCAGAGTGATTTTCTCAAAAATCCCAAGATTATCTATTTTAAACAACGGTGTCATCACTTTTGCGTGCACCAACGTGGTCGCTCCGCCTAGGTTGCACCAACTTAGGATAAGTAGGCAGTCTCTCTCTCTCTGCGTTGAAGTCCCTAGCCGAATCGGTGCACTCTCACTTTAATAGCACAACCCCGACGCCATGGACCTCTCCCTCAAACGACACCCTCCCCCTACCGGTGTTATGGGGTGTGTTTGGTAGGGTGCATTAAGGGTGTATGAGCGTAAAAGTTCCCAATCTGACCTACTTTTAATTGTTTGGTAGGATGCATGGGCTCACATGAGCTATGCTCAACTGATGCTAAAAAGGGCCCTTAGCTATGTCCATCTCATGCACCCCAGAGAGGGTGCATGGAGGCAGCCATGCTGAAACCAACCCTCATCCCCACCCACCAGACCACGTCCAGATATACTTAATTTTTTAAAAACCGTTCATAATTTCAATTATTGTTTAAATTTTCAAAAAATATTCAGAATTTCAATTTTTTTTTAAATTTTTGAAAAAGTTCAGAATTTCAAATTTTGTTTGAATTTTCGGAAATGTTCAGAATTTAAAATTGTTTAAATTTTCAAAAACTGTTCAGCATTTCAATTTTTTTTTAATTTTCAAAAAATGTTTAGATTTTCAAATTTCATTTAAATTTTAAAAAATGTTCAAAATTTCATTTTTTAATTTAAAAAATGTTCAGAATTACAAATTTGGTTTATTTTTAAAAATTCAAAATTCAATTTATTAAAAAAATTCATAAAATTTCAGAATATGTTTTTCAAAAAAATTCAAATATGTTTAAATTTTCAAAAAATGTTTAGAATTTTAGATTTAATTTAAATTTTCAAATTTTGTTTATATTCTCAATAAAAGTTCAGAATTTCAAAATATGTTTATTTTTTTTCATATTTTTTAGTTTTGTTCACCATTTAAAATAATTATTCGGAATTCAAAATTGTTCAGCATGTCTAAACACATGCAGGCTGCCAAACAACGTCTCAGCTCAGCATGTCTCAGCGCATACACCGCTGCCAAACAACAACAAATGCATGGACTCAGCATGTATGAGAGGAGAACAACTAGGTTAGGTCCATACATGCTACCAAATGTCCCAGTTTATCATCGTAATCCTATCTTTGTGAGAGTGTAGTCATGTCATCCGGGATGTACGTAGAACCACTCTTCTTGTTGTAGCAAAGACCGAGGTGATTGAATGGTTCCCTTGATCGATTATACTCCCTCTGTTCCTGAATATAAGTCCCTTTAGAGATTTCACTATGGACTACATACGAAGCGAAATGAGTGAATCTACACTCTAAAATATTTCTATATACATCCGTATGTTGTTTGTAGTGGAATCTCTAAAAAGACTTATATTTAGGAACGGAGGGAGTACATTTCATTCCTAGTTGGCGGCAAATTGAATTGACCCACCTGAATAAATCTCTGAATCCCGTGAAGGAATTAACAAAGACCAATGATAAATCCGCTTCCAGTGAGATAGAAAGTTTTTACATAAGGGTCACAGTATATTTATTAGACAAAAAATGAACCAAATTACACTTTGACAACAACCGACAGACCAAAAATGAACGTTTCCATATATATACTTATATTTGATAACAATAATAATGGTAAAAATGGGGCCAGCATATCACTACAAACTCTAAATAGTAGAGTTTATGCAACAATGTCTATGTATGTATCCTACTACTTCTACTATACAGATATACACACAAACTATAGATTTGGACGTCTGCATTCCTAACGTTTCTGGAAGTTCAACACCTTGATGGAGTAGGCAAACACCAAGAAGAAGCCGATTACGTACGCGAAATGCGCGAGCACGACATACCCAAGGAAATCGTGCTTAATGCCCATACTGTCCTCCAAGAATTGCTTCACCACCACGGAGCTCCCACCGGTGATCGACACAGGGCTGGTGTTATCGCCAAATTGCGACCCGATGACGCCATATATGGTCCAGGACACCGGGTTTGCCCAGTAGTATCACCTCCACCAAATTGGTATTAATTGCATGCAACAACAACCAACATCACGACCTCACCTCGGTCAATGGATCCAGTTAGTTAATCGACACGTGACACAGGTGGCTCACTTACCGGTCTCGTAACGAGGAACCCAGAGAAAAGGTTCCAAAGGGGGAGTACAAAGGCTATGATTATGTTTGCGAGCATGGCAGATGAGCTCAACGCCACCAGCATCATGCCAAACAATGTGAAGTAGTTGAAGCAGGAAATTATGAAGAAGAGGAAATAGAAGAACTTTGCAGCTTTCCACTCATATCCAATCATCGAATAGATGATCAACGTGTATTCAATCCCCTGCACGATGTTGTACATCACCTCCACGCACGTCTGCACGAATCAAAAATTTGCACAATCTTGAGAATCATACCAACTTTGAAATTTGTGCCCTTTCATCTAGACAAGCTCAATGAATCTAAACAATGAATGAATTTTCAATGAAAATGGGTATGAAATTAAGATCGACAAATTACCTGAGCTAATGCATAGGATAATGGAGAGTACATCCCTGCCGCCTTTTCACGGTAGAAAACTGTTCGCTCAATTGCCACAACAGGCTGAACTGTGATACAGTTGGCAGACCCAAGGAAAAAGACCGCAGCATAAGTGGCTCCAAGTAGATTGGATAAATCTTGTTGCGAGTTTCTGCACACAAGAAAAAAAGCATTAGTGCCTCCACAGAAGCTAATACATAATCATTCAACAATCCCAACTATAGAAAAAGGATAGGGTCATACATTTTTGTCCCCTTCTGCCAAAAAACCGTGCCAAATACAAGGGCATAGATCAACGTCATAAGGAAGCGCATGGCGTTGTGGGCTGGATTCTTCCAATAAGATTTGTATTGCTTCCAGAAGTTTGCAACACATTGGTTGTAGAAATTCTGAGAATACTTTGTAGGAAATGAGAGATCCTCGTAGCCTGGCGGGGGAATGCTTAATTCCTTAATAAGTTCTTGGTTTTTCCTGCTCATATTTGAGAAATAGGAACTCAATGTTGACATAAGAAATGAAAACAACTGCAATTCTGGCACTCCATTTCAAGATAATGCGTACTTGTTTTAAAGGAATCAACAGCCAATGGATAAAATTAGTGAAAGGTTGCGCTCAAGATTCAACAAATGAGGCTACTTACCTATAAAGGTCAGAATCAGCATAAATGTCAGCAAAATTTATGTTCAGGCGAGCCTCGGCTGAAGGGGAGCTAACTTCCAGCATCCATGTTGCAGGATTATATCCTTCTGTGATCTTTTCAACACCTGGAATTGCCTGCAATGCAATGACAACCTTTTCAGTTAGGTTTTTCACTTTTCCAAGTTAAATCTTCAATGACTTCTTCTAAGCCTGTAAAATCTTGCTGCCACACGTCAACATGTAAACTAAGGAAACTAACCTCAAAATATTCAACTATTTTATGAGAGTAGTGACCAAGTTCACCAGCATAAATAACCCGTCCGCCTCTTTTCATAAGCAGAAGCTATAAAAGGAACCAACAGTGAGTTATTTGCATTTCTAAAAGTTGTAAAAATATAATGCATGTGTGTGTGTGTGTGTGTAGAGAGAGAGAGAGAGAGAGTAACTCATCAAAAGAGTCGAATATATCGATGCTGGGTTGATGAATTGTGCAAACCACAGTTCGGCCAGTGTTAACTGTATTTTTCACCGCCCACATTACAATCGCCGCGGCTCTAGCATCAAGACCAGAAGTTGGCTCATCCATGAATATGATTGAAGGATTTGCTACCAGCTCCACGGCAATTGTCAGTCTCTTTCTTTGTTCAGTGGATAACCCGTCCACTCCAGGAAGACCAACCATAGCATTACGCAACACATCAAGCTCTACAAGAGTCATGACTTCCTCCACAAATATCTGCAAGGGCGAAGATTAGTCTGAAACAGTTACTGTTTGAAGTTCAAACATAAAGAACACCGCATCTTTACTTGAATCTAAAACATGGCTGGACTATATATATATATATATATATATACCTTTCTCGTTTTTTCGTCAACATCTGAGGAAAGACGCAGCCAGGCAGAGTAGAGAATGGATTCATAGACAGTAACATTTGGTGAATGGATATCAGTCTGTTCACAATAGCCACTGATGCGGGCAAAAGTTTCTTGTTTTTTAGGGTAACCAGAGAGGGTGATACTTCCTTCAATAGACCCACTAGTTTTCCTTCCTGCCAGGACATCCATTAGAATGGTTTCCCCAGCTCCACTCACACCAACTAATGCTGTCAGAACACCTGGCCTAAAAGCACCACTGATATCGGAGAGCAACTGGAGACGACTTTCGGCGAATCCTTGCTCTCTCATTTCCTGAAACACAAGTTGAGAAATTTTTTGTTAGACCACATCTGCAGATAATGTTATCATACATGATGAGTTTATGCCCTCCTAAAACGATACGTGTGAGTAGAAAGATAGGTAGGCTTACTGCAGGCATGTCCACGTAATAGTTAACATGGTTGAAAGAAAGTGAAAGAGGCTGGAAAGGCAAGGTGATTTGTGACCGAGTTGGTCGATTTGTGGCTTCATCTGCACAAATTGTTAACTAATTAGCATTATTGCTAACAGCTTCAAGTGGCTTGATAAATAGTACAAAGACTTAAGAACTCACCTATAGGCATTGAAGTGTTTGTCTCATTCTCATTCTCCTCGTCTGAAACTGTATTTGAGCTGCTGCCAACTGGATGAGAACAAATCAGTAAGTACCTTGCTCACTAAGGCATCAATCAATAAGTAAACAAACCAGAAGAAAAGAAAAGAATGCTACTCACAGCTCAAATACGTAAGTGCCAGAAGGTACAATATGTTGAACAGAATAGCGAATCCTACAATGGCTCCGATGGAAACCCAAAATCCCGAGTCTCCAGTAAACAATCCTCTGGATTTAAGAATAGCCTCGCCTACTGTTCTTGCAGCGATAGATGTATCATTGTTTGGCTGTAGTAAAAATGAAAAGGTCCAGCATTAGTTGATATGTCGTCACCTTGACACCACTAGGATGTAATGATCCCTTGCCGTCCAGCTTAGAAGAAACTAAAAGAAAGACAGGGTTCTAAGAAAAACTTACGTTGGCCCACCTAAGTAAGCCCAGATCCACCATGGTCGGATATCACCTGTTCACGTTAAAAATCAGGATGGAGAAGGTTTACTTTCATCCATGCAAATGAGATTTATCATGCCAAGCTTTTCATGACAGGGTGCTTACCTCTAGGTATGACAAACCCTCCAAATATAAAAATAACAAGGATCACAAACATCCCCAAGGTATTGGCCACAACCATTGATTTCAAAACAGCACCAAGAAATCGGAATAAACCCATTGCCATTTGGTGAGTAAGGAAGAAAGCTAAAAGGTGACGAAAGAACCTGCAATGAGCACATAGATGAATAATGGACTAACGAAATCAAAGCTTAAATGCAAAAGTTAATATACGGATGTATACCTTCCTGCAGCAGGTGCAAAGCCCATCACGTAGTATGTGAGGATGACCCATACCGAGGACTCCACAAGAGAAACGGGAACTTTCGAGATGATGTTTACCAGTCCAAAGGTCCATGGAGGAAAGAACAAGAAATCTCTCTGTTTGTAGAACGTAGGAAGCATTTTAATAGTAAACTGTAGCTCAGCAAACCCATTGAACAAGACGGTGATTAAACTGAAAGTCAGAGCACCAAAGAATTTGGCGCTGTCAGAAATCTGCCCATATGGCATCTTTGTTCTGAGGAACACAGTCATGGCCACGAGCCCAAGGATGAGCAACTGGGTAACCTTGAAGATGTAGATGAAGGAGTTGCGCTTCATCAACAACAGCTCTCTCGACATCACTGTCTTGAATGACTCCCAGCTGGATTGCCCATACTTACTGGTGGTCAGCGCTGCAGGATGAGTTTTGGACTTGTCGAAAGGAATTTGCAGCTCCTTGAGCATCTGCTGGCCTACGTGGAATGACTTGAATCGTTCGGCAAACTCTGGGACAGACACGTGACGATACTGCTCCTGGTCAAGGTACCAGTACTGTTGCTGGTCTTTCTTGGAAGTGACCTCCTGAAGGAAGTCAGCAACTCCTTTCCTTTCAGGGCACCTAAAACCAGCAGCTTCAAAGAATTCCAAGATGTTGTCGCGTGGCCCATGGTACACTATCTACCCTTCTGATAGCAGAATAATGTCAACAAACAGGTTGTAGGTCTCTGGCGGTGGTTGCAGGAGGGAGATCATCACGGTCTCATTCATCACATGGACCAATTGCCCTATGTATTTCACAATCTGAAATGTGCTAGAGCTGTCCAAACCAGTGGAAATTGTTAGACTATGTAATTGTATTACGTATAGCTTCTGTATACCTAACCGTGTATGGTTAGGATTTGTACTTTGTACCTATGTAACACCAATATATATACAACTCACGCCACCCCTAAAGGGCTGTGCGATTCATCAAAAGAAGTCTACGTCTAATATGGTATCAGCTTAGTTACGATCGTTGCTTCCGCTGCCGCCACGATCGCATCTATGGCCTCGGTGCCGGCCGCCGCAGCTGCGATTCCTCCCGCATCAGCCGCCGCTCCGGCCGTCCCGGCCTCTCCGTTTTTGGCTTCTCCACCGCTGCTTTCCCTGGCTGGCGCCTCCATGGCTGCCACTGCCCAGGGCTCTGCCGTGCCACCGTCGCCAGTCGTCGGCGACTCCGCCGCTCAGCCGCCGGCGGGCTCCTATGGCGCCGCCGTCCCGTCTGCACCGTATGGTGCCGCTCCAGCCGCCAGTCACCAGGGCGCTGTCCTGCATCCGTATGGAGTCCCGCCAGCAGGCTCCTACGGCGCCGCTCCGTATACACATTACCAGGGCGCTGCCCCGTATCTTCATCAGCAATCCGGCTCGGGTGGCGTCCCGCCTCTGCACTCGGACGTGCATCACCAGGGCATCTCGTATGTGCCCTACGGAGCGGCACATCCACATCAGGGTGCTTCGTCCCTGCAACAGCCGCCGGTGGCCGGCTCCTACGGCGTCGCGCTGGCTAGTCAGTGGTCGGCTCCCTCTCCGCTGCAGCAGTCCTATGGCCACGCTGCCCCGTTGGCCTGCGCCTACCCGCCAACCTCGGTGCCTGCGTCTCCTTACGGTGCGCCCGCTTCATACGGAGCGCCCTACGGCGGTGCATCGACGGAGCTGGTGGCTTCGTCCGCCGTGCCGAGTGGTCCTTCACCCCCGGTTTTTTATGCGCCGCCGCCGCCTTCGGATTATGGTGTATCTCATGCACCGTTCTACTTTGCGCATCTCATCCCGGTGAAGTTGACGACGGATAACTATCTGTCATGGCGTGCTCAGGTCTTACCACTTCTCCGCAGTCGTTACTTGGAGGGGTTTGTTGATGGCACTCTGCCGTGCCCGCTGCCATACCATCCAGGGCATCATGCGTGGGTGGCTCAGGATCAGGCCATCCTCTCCGCCATCCAGTCCTCTCTTACGGAGGGGGTCTCGTCACTGGTCATCTTCGCCTCTACATCTCGGGACGCGTGGACGGCTCTTCACACCAGTTTTGCTTCGCAGTCTCAGGCGCGGGCTCATGCCATTCGCACTGCGCTTGGGGAGGTGAAGCTTCATGATCTCACCGTCACTGACTACTTCAACAAGGTGAGGGGTATGGCTGACACACTTGCCTCCATTGGCAAGGAGCTTGGTCCGGAGGAGTTCACTTCCTATGTACTCAACGGACTGAGCGACGACTATGATAATTTGGTGGAGAATATCAATGGTCGTGACACTCCCATCCAGCCACGAGAGTTGTACGCACGTCTCCTTGCTACCGAGCAGCGCATCCAGGCTCGCGCCGGTCTACGTCGAGTTTTCCTTCCGCCAACGCTGCAACACGTGGGAAGGGCAAGCCCTCCAAGCCACCAACGGGTGGTAAGCCTCCGCCGACCGCGACTAATTCGCGGAACACCACTACCTCGACAGGAGGTCGAGTCCGTGCCTGTTGCCCTTCATGTGGTGCTCAGATTCCCTGCCAGCTATGTGGGCTTGATGGTCACCTTGCTTCTCGTTGCCATCGTCGCTTCAAGCAGGATTTCTTGGGGCTTGGGAACAATGGCAAGGGCAATGAGAAGCAGGCTGCCCTCGCGACTCATGAGCAGGGGCATACTCCTTCTTACCCAGTTGATGCATCTTGGTACATGGATACGGGGGCTACCAATCACCTGACGAGTGAGATGGGCAAGCTCTCTACACAGGAGCCGTACCATGGACACGATCAGGTTCGCACCGCTAATGGGGAAGGTATGCACATCTCACATATTGGTCAGGCATCACTTCTTACACATCGATCCAAACAATTACGTCTTCTTAATGTCCTTCGTGTTCCCTCTGTTTCACGTAGTTTGCTTTCAGTTCCTAAACTTACTCGTGATAATAATGTTCTTGCTGAATTTCATCCTTTTCATTTTTTTGTTAAGGATCGGGACACGAGGGACGTACTTCTTAGAGGTCGACTACGCAATAATGGTCTTTATGCGCTTGATGTGCCACCAGCTCCCAGTGCCTTCAGTGGTGTTCGTGTGTCTCCATCACATTGGCATGCACGCCTTGGTCATCCTGCCACTCCCATCGTTCGCCATGTACTTCATCGTCATGAGCTTCCAGTTGTGTCCATTAAACATGTTGATGCAGTTTGTGATGCCTGTCAGCAAGGCAAGAGTCATCAGCTTCCGTTTTCTGAGTCGAGTCGTGTAGTCCATAAACCGCTTGAACTTGTGTTTTCAGATGTATGGGGCCATGCTCAAACCTCTGTTAGTGGCCATAATTACTATGTTAGTTTTATTGATGCTTACAGTCGGTTCACTTGGCTTTATCTTCTTAAACGCAAATCTGATGTGTTTAATGTTTTCTTGCAATTCCAAGCGCATGTTGAGCGTCTGCTCAATCACAAAATCATTCACGTGCAATCAGATTGGGGGGGGGGGTGAGTATCACAACCTCAACGCATTCTTTAATAAGCTTGGAATCACACATCGTGTGTCTTGTCCTTATATACATCAGCAAAATGGTGTAGCCGAGCGTAAGCATTGCCATATAGTTGAGACTGGTCTTGCTTTGCTTGCCCATGCCTCCGTTCCTTTCCGGTTTTGGAGTGATGCGTTTTCCACTGCATGCTTTCTTATTAATAGACTTCCTACACGACTCCGTCAGATGAAAACACCACTTGAACTCTTGCTGAATGAAACTCCTGATTATACTTTTCTCAAGGTCTTTGGGTGTGCGTGTTGGCCTCATCTTCGTCCATATAACCAACGCAAGTTGGAGTTTCGGTCTAAACAGTGCGTGTTTCTTGGTTATAGTTCTCTTCATAAAGGGTACAAGTGTCTTCATGTTCCCTCTAACCGCGTCTACATCTCTCGTGATGTGGTGTTTGATGAGAATGTTTTTCCTTTTTCTGCACTTTCGGACACCTCCACCACTCCCACTACACCTAAGAACTCTACTTTACCTTTGCCTGTTCAATTTGTAGATGCTGCATATACTCCCTCGTTGCTACCTAACCATGGTGCAGGTATTGGGCGAGGAGCGCGACTTGAGCTCCTGGATGATTCGTCGCATGTTGTCGCTCGGGAACTCGATGGTGCGTGTTTAGGGGATGTTTCTCCTGTGCATGGCACATGCATCAGCACCCCTTCGCCTCCCTTTGGCCCCTCGTCCGCTGGCTCGCTGGCGCAGGCCCAGCCAGCTGCCGCTGCTTCGTTCGGGCCGCGACCTGGGCTGGCACCCGAGCAGGCTGAGCCAGCTGTCGATGCTTCGTGCGGGCCGCGCCCTGGCCTGGCACCCGAGCCGGCTGAGTTGGCTGCTGCTTTGGCTCCGCGCGGGGCGCGTCCTAGTCCGCTCGAGCTGGCTGAGCCGGCTGCTGCTGCTTCGACCCCAGGCAGGTCAGCCCCGCCAGACCGCATGCCTGGCCAGGTGTTGCCTCGCTCGCCTGGTTCGGCCGCCTCTCCATCGACCCCTGCGTGGTCCTCTGCTCCACATGACGCGCCTGAGACTGGTGATTCGTCTGTGTCGTTGTCACCATCTTCTTCGACTGCATCTCCGACACCACCTCCGCCACCACCTTTGCCACCTACCGCTACTCGACGTGCTCATACACGCAGTCAGAGTGGTATTTTTCGCACAAAAGAGCGCAGAGATGGCACGGTTGCGTGGATTGCGGCGTGTGTGGCGCAGACGGAGGCTGACCCCGGTGCTGAGCCTCGACATTTTCAGGCGGCTCTTCGGATTCCTCACTGGCGTACTGCCATGGAACAGGAGTTTCAGGCTCTTCAGCGGAATGATACTTGGCGCCTTGTTCCTCCCATGTCTGGTGTCAACATTATTGACTCCAAGTGGGTGTTCAAGGTCAAGAAGCATGCGGATGGGTCTATCGAGCGCTACAAGGCGCGACTTGTGGCGAAAGGCTTTAAGCAAAGGTACGGTCTTGATTATGAGGATACGTTCAGTCCAGTTGTCAAACCTACCACTATCCGTCTGCTTCTGTCCTTGGCTGTTACCAAAGGGTGGTCTCTGCGTCAGCTTGATGTTCAGAACGCTTTTCTTCATGGGGTCTTGGAGGAAGAGGTGTATATGCGGCAACCTCCGGGTTTTGTTGATCCTGCTCGTCCACATCATCTGTGCCGTCTCGTTAAGGCACTCTATGGACTTAAATAGGCTCCACGTGCATGGCATGCACGACTTGGCTCAGTGCTTCGATGTCTTGGCTTTGTTCCATCCACTACTGACACGTCTCTGTTTCTGCTACATCGTCCCGAGGTTACTATGTATCTGCTGGTCTATGTTGATGACATTATTCTTATCAGCTCCTCAGAGGCCGCCGCTGATCGTCTGTTGTCTGCTCTGGGTGGTCATTTTGCTGTCAAGGATCTGGGTGCCCTCCATTACTTTCTTGGTCTGGAGGTTTCACGGTCTCCTGCTGGTTTGACTCTCACTCAGCATAAGTACTCCTTGGACCTACTGCGACGTGCTGGTATGTTGCATTGCAAGCATGCTAATACCCCTATGTCTGCGACAGATCGGTTATCAACCTTGGATGGTGCCTTGCTTTCTTCAGATGATGCTACAGAGTACCGCAGTGTGGTTGGTGGTCTGCAGTACTTGACTATCACACGCCCGGATATCTCCTATGCGGTTAACCGTGTGTGCCAGTATCTTCATGCTCCTCGGACATCACACTGGTCAGCTGTGAAGCGTATACTGCGTTATCTCTCTCATACTGTCACCTATGGCTTGCATCTTCGGTCTACCTCCTCGAGTGCTCTCTCTGCGTTCTCTGATGCAGATTGGGCTGGGAGCCTGGATGACCGTCGATCAACGGGGGGCTATGCTGTCTTCTTTGGTCGCAACTTGATCGCCTGGAGTGCGCGCAAGCAGGCCACAGTATCTCGGAGTAGCACTGAAGCAGAGTACAAGGCGGTTGCCAATGCCACGGCTGAGCTCATTTGGGTACAGTCTCTGTTGAGAGAGTTGGGAGTCTCTCAAGGGCAGCCACCAATTCTTTGGTGTGATAATATTGGTGCGACGTACCTTTCATCTAACCCTGTATTTCATGCTCGTACCAAGCACATCGAAGTTGACTATCATTTTGTGAGGGAACGTGTTGCACAGAAGCTTCTTCATATCAAGTTCATCTCCTCCAAAGATCAACTTGCTGACATCTTCACGAAGCCACTTCCACAACCTCAGTTTGAAAGTTGTAGGCGCAATCTTAACTTGCTTTGTACTTCAGGCTACAGTTAAGATTGAGGGAGGGTGTTAGACTATGTAATTGTATTACGTATAGCTTCTGTATACCTAACCGTGTATGGTTAGGATTTGTACTTTGTACCTATGTAACACCAATATATATACAACTCACGCCACCCCTAAAGGGCTGTGCGATTCATCAAAAGAAGTCTACGTCTAATAGAAATTTCATCCATGAACAAAGCTCTTGCAGGTCCTGTGTAACATCCCGGATGTAACTTTTCATATTTGTAACTCTAACTCTTGCCATTTTCGGCTATGGGTTATGATATTCCCTCCGTGGTCGGGTTTTGTCTTTCGTTTTGCATTTTGTTTTTGTCATGCATCTCATATCATGTCATCGTGTGCATTGCATTTGCATACGTTGTTCGTTTCATGCATCCGAGCATTTTCCCCGTTGTCCGTTTTGCAATCCGACACTCCCACCTCCTCCGGCGCACTCCTCTTGTTTTCTTTTCGTGAGCGGGTGTTAAACGTTCTCGGAATGGACCGAATCTTGCCAAGTGGCCTTGGTATACCACCAGTAGACTACCTGTCAAGTTTCGTGCCATTTGGAGGTCGTTTGGTACTCTAACGGTTAACCGGGTAACCGCAAAGTCCGTTTGTGTGTTGCAGCAAAACCCCCCTCCAAACAGCCCAAAACCCCCTGTAAGTCACTTCCATGCTCTAGGTCGTTCGATCACGATCGTGTGGGCGAAAACCGCACTCCATTTGGAGTCTCCTAACTCCCTCTAGCTATATATATGTGAGTCCTCCCGAAATCTTCGCAGATCAAACCTTAACCCTCTCCCTCCGCGCGCCGGACGAAACGCGCCGCCGCCCCCGTCCAACCGGCGCCTGCCACGTCACCCGACCCACCGCCCGTACCCCGCGCCGCCCGCGGCCCGCCGGGCCCGTACGCCGCCCCCGCGGGCCCGTGCCTCCTCCGTCCGCGCCCGAGCCGCGCGGCTCCGCCCCGCCCGCGCGCGTCGCCGCCGTCTGCGCTCCGCCGCCCTCCGCCGCCATCGCCAGCCCCGCGCACCGCCGCAGTCGCCGGCCGTGCGCCCCGCCGCCGCCGCCGTTCCCGAGGACCCCCGCGCCGTCGCCTCCCTCCGCCGAGCGGCGCCCAAGCCCGCGCCGCCGCCTCCTTCCTCGACGCCGGCGCCTCCTTCCTCTCCGCCCGAGCCCCGACCGGCCCCGTCCCTCCTCCGGTCTCCTCCACCCTCGAGCTCCGGCGACGAGCCCGCTGCCCCGGCGAACCGTGCCTCGATCCGATCTGGAACAGAAGGCTGACCCGAAATCCCTTCGAATATTCTCCGAGTCCCGAAGTTTTCACAGTATATGCTCCTGTTCATCGCATCATAACTCTCTGCATATAGCTTCGTTTCGTGCGTGTAATATATCGAAATGTTCGTCTCTAGATGCTCTTCATTTTGTTCCATTGCACCATGTTCATTTGAGTCCATCCTGATGCCCAAATCTCTGGTGCAAGAGTGCTAATTGCTGTTATCTGCTGTTACTTATCAGATCTTGGTGATTTGTTATTTTTGTTGCATTTAATCTGTGCATCTGATGGGCATGAGCTCTACATGTGTTTGGATGTATGCCATGCCATCTTTACATAGGTGTATGCCATGTATTTTTGTGATCTCTGTGGTGACTAGCACAAGCATGCAAACTAGGCTTCGTGATGTTTCTGATTTCAGGGACTTAGTAATTTCTCTAAGTCTGTGACTGCTGTTATTTTGTTGCTATGTATCCATGTGTCTACATAGAGATCCATGCTTAGTTTGGAGATGTTAAGTAAGGATGTTTTGTAGATATGTTGTAGTTGATCCATTCATGCCCTTGTTTGCAATTATGGAGTGCCATAGCATGACTCACTCTTGCTCTACTTTTGCTATAAAATATTTCTGGCAGATTGTTAACATGATATTCAATGTTGCCAAGCTTGTTGTAGTTGTTTCATACATGCTATGTACTTTCTCTTGCCATGGATTGCTTCATAAACATTCCATCTTGCTGTAGGTATGCTTGTTTTGTCATGCATAGCTTTGTGGTAAGTGCATCAAGCTCACCAAGATGCCCTCATAATGTCTGTTTCTGCCATGCTCTGTTTTCTGCTAAGTATGAAACCTGTTAACGAAACTTGCTATGTTTACATGGTTGCCATCATATCTTCTGGCTTTTTTGGCGTATGGTCAGTAAGGGAATTTTGTCATATGCATTTAGTAGATTACTGTCATGCCTTGTTTTGCTATGTTAAGTTCCTGTAGCATGTTGATTTCGTGCTCTGAACATTGCTACCTGATACTGTTTCAGTCATGTCCAGTAATTTCTCCAAGTCTGTGAACCTGTTATCTTTTGCATTTTTTCCATGCCTGTTTGAACCTTCTGTGGTGTGAACTAGCCGTAGCTCAGTGTTCATCTTTTGTCAAGCATCTCCTGTAGACTACTGTCATATGCTTTGTTGCTATGTTGGAGTGCTGTAGCATTGTTACTTGTTGCATTCTAAGTGCTATCATGCTGTTAATCGCAGATTCGTGTCATTCTTGTTTTGCTTGCCATTTACAAACCGTGCATCCGTTTCCAGTGATCTTTATATCGATTTCAACCGAAATCATCTCATCTTTCCAGTGGCATGCTTGGTTTGCCAAGTTACTGCCATGTTCATCATTTTTCGTCCGGAGCACGCATATGCATCGCATACCATATCTCGCATATGATACATGTTTTGCATCATGTTGCTTGTGCATTTCTTGTGATTGATTGTGGTTCCGTTGCTTGTGTTCTTGTTTTGGGTAGAGCCGAGAGACGAGTACGCTTACGAGGATCAAACTTTCGACAACTCTGAGAACCTTGCAGGCAAGATGACCATACCCTCGAAATCACTTCTATCTTTGCTTTGCTAGTTGTTCGTTTTATTGCCATGCCGCGCTACCTACCACTTGCTATATCATGCCTCCCATATTGCCATGTCAAGCCTCTAACCATCCTTTTCTAGCAAACCGTTGTTTGGCTAAGTTACCGCTTTTGCTCAGCCCTTCTTATAGCGTTGCTAGTTGCAGGTGAAGTTGAAGTTTGTTCCATGTTGAAACATGGATATTTTGGAATATCACAATATCTCTTATTTAATTAATGCATCTATATATTTGGTAAAGGGTGGAAGGCTCGGCCTTATGCCTGGTGTTTTGTTCCATTCTTGCCGCCCTAGTTTTCGTCATACCGGTTTTATGTTCCTTGAGTTTGCGTTCCTTACGCGGTTGGGTGATTTATGGGACCCCCTTGACAGTTCGCCTTGAATAAAACTCCTCCAGCAAGGCCCAACCTTGGTTTTACCATTTGCCACCTAAGCATTTTCCCCCGGGTTTTCGCGAGCCCGAGGGTCATCTTTATTTAAACCCCCGGGCCAGTGTTCCTCTGAGTGCTGGTCCAAACTAGAGCCACTTGCAGCGCCACCTTGGGGAAACTCGAGGATTGGTTTTAGTTGTACGTAGTGTTCATCCGGTGTGCCCTAAGAACGAGATATGTGCAGCTCCTATCGGGATTTGTCGGCACATTCGGGCGGCTTTGCTGGTCTTGTTTTACCATTGTCGAAATGTCTTGTAGACTGGGATTCCGAGACTGATCGGGTCTTTCCGGGAGAAGGTTTATCCTTCGTTGACCGTGAGAGCTTATAATGGGCTAAGTTGGGACACCCCTGCAGGGTATTATCTTTCGAAAGCCGTGCCCGCGGTTATGAGGCAGATGGGAATTTGTTAATGCCCGGTTGTAGAGAACTTGTCACTTGACTTAATTAAAATACATCAACCGTGTGTGTAGCCGTGATGGTCTCTTCTCGGCGGAGTCCGGGAAGTGAACACGGTTTCTGGGTTATGTTTGACGTAAGTAGGAGTTCAGGATCACTTCTTGGTCATTACTAGTTGACGACTGTTCCGTTGCTTCTCTTCTCGCTCTCTTTTGCGTATGCTAGCCACCATATATGCTTAGTGTCTGCTGCAGCTCCACCTCATTACATCATCCTTTACTATAAGCTTAAATAGTCTTGATCTCGCGGGTGTGAGATTGCTGAGTCCTCGTGACTCACAGATTCTACCAAAACAGTTGCAGGTGCCGACGATGGCAGTGCAGATGACGCAACCGAGCTCAAGTGGGAGTTCAACGAGGAACGTGGTCGTTACTATGTGTCTTTTCCTGATGATCAGTAGTGGAGCCCAGTTGGAACAATCGGGGATCTAGCATTTGGGGTTATCTTATTTTCATTTGGATTTGACCGTAGTCGGTCTATGTGTGTATTCTGGATGATGTATGATTTATATTTATGTATTGTTTGAAGTGGCGATTGTAAGCCAACTCTCGTTATCCCATTCTTGTTCATTACATGGGATTGTGTGAAGATGACCCTTCTTGCGACAAAACCACAATGCGGTTATGCCTCTAAGTCGTGCCTCGACACGTGGGAGATATAGCCGCATCGTGGGCGTTACATCCTGTTAACATCTCCCCTGCAATCGATACAAGTAACAAATCACACAAGCGTAATACGAATTAAGTAAGAAGAACAATGAATGGAAGGGTTGAATCTAGGTATGCAAGCATACCAGCTGTTACTCACTTCTTTTGGCCGCCAGAAATTCCTCTGATCATGTCATCACTAATGGGCATATCGGCACAAATGTCAAGCCCCAGGACCTGAGAGTGCGGTTTTTGTGAGACTTAAATGGGGGAAATTTTGCTACAGAATTGCATGTAATTGACAGAATAGGATAGTCACCTTGAGAGTAAGATCGGTAACAATATTACTCTCCTGTCCTTGCACGGCAGTAGCTTTCATATAAGCATCGATCTCGGGATCTGGCTTTATGCCAGCTTCACGCTCCCTGGCAGCGAGCTCAGAGAGCATGTCATATCTGGCACCGACGCCTAAGCATCGCCTGGAGAAATCAAGCGTCTCTCTTACGGTCATCTCTGCATTGTGGAGATCGTACTGACTAACATACACACTGGTCCTCTCAGGGTAGAACTCCTCAAATGTATGACCACAGTAAGTGATGTTGCCAGATACCTGGGTGTGTTGCAATATCCATATGATGGTGGTTATTTATTTTTGTATGAGGACACAATGCATAAGCAGAATAAATAAATAAAACAAGATGAGTTGAAACCTTGAGGCTTTTGTCAAGCTTGCCAGTGAGGGCACGCATAAGTGTGCTCTTTCCCGAGGATGGAGGTCCGAGAAGAAGGGTCATCCTGAAAAGCAACAAGAATGATGAGCGGATTTTGTTGCTGATTCGGACTAGATACTGCAAAGTGATTTTGAGTATAGTGCTTTTGTGATAGAGAAACAGAGTAGGAGTGCATAGGAAGAGTAATGGCGTGAGGATTAATTATAGTATAATACCTTGATGGTTTGATGATGCCATTGACGTTTTGGAGTATGTGGATGGTCTTCTTGTTGGAGGAAGCAAGGCGGCCGACGAGACCCTGCAGGCATCAATCATATATATCGTGTTTCTGTAAGCACTAAGTAAATGCAAATCACCATTCTACTAGTAGTAGTAATTAAATCCATATCCATCCATGCATGCATGTATGATGCTTATTATAGTAGAGAAGTAGGAGTAGATGAATGAGAACAATTGTGAATGATCGATGATACTGCAAGGCAAGCCATGCTAGATAGGAGTATTAAGGAAGAAACCGCCAACTCCGGTCGCAAGCTCACAGACATTTGGTCGAACACCTCAAGGACGCCATTGGCTTGGCCGCGAGCTCACGGACATTTTGTCGAACACTTTGGGGACACCATTGGAGAAGGCAGCAATTGGAGTCTTGTTGAGACGAGACGAGACTCGGCGCTGTCCTCTGGAGTAGAGCAGAAGCGATTGATGGATGCCAAGGCCATGATTGATCTGTGGCTAGCCAGGCTGAATTTTCGCCTCCCCTGCCGCCGCCGCCGCCGCGCTGGGAGGGCCAGAGTTGGACGCCCCTTGTCACCAGGACAGGACGCCGTCGAGGAGTGGGAGATGATGCTGCCGTACCCACGAGGGAGTTCTCCATGGTCTCTCTCTCTCTCCATGGCCTTCTCTTCTTGGGTAGAGGGGAGGGGAAGAGAGAGAGGGGTAGGAAGAAGAAAACTGACGTGGCAGGTTGAAGCGTGCGAATCTGGGTGACGTGGCAGGATCACTGGCCACGCCAACAAACGTTTCTCTCTCTATTGGCACAAATCCGGTGACGTGGGATGCTATTATGATCACATCCATCCATCGGTGGGTCAAGATCCTCTGTTGTAGTAGCGCATCGTGTAGTACGGTCACTGTCGTGTGGATCCACCCCATTCGTCATCGGCACAACAACACAGTACAATACTTCAAAGGATCGTAACCATCCACGGGTGTCTCGGAGGGGAGGTGAAAACCAAGTGTTTTATTTATTTATTTATTTTTTGATGAAAAGTTTCAAGTTTTTTTTGAGGGCGAAAAAGTTTCAAGTTCAACTCATATGCATGCATGCATTTAAACAAACTTATTGAAAAGAACAAAATAGAAATTCGAAACTATGAAATCAATCAAATTAACATATACATACAATAAAATACTTATATTCTGAATCTCAATAGTTTTTTAGCAGTGGGGGTGGGGTGACAGAAAAAAAAGGAATTCGAAGTTGAAACCTGGAGGAAGTTTGTGGCCGAGTTCCAGAGCGTGGGCAGCGCCCAGCTGCCGACGAAGGCGTCCACCTGGATGGAGAGGCCCTGGTACCGGACCTCGATCGCCGGCAGGTCGATGCCCACCCGGTCCACACGGTCCCTCCTGGAGTCTCCTAAGGAAGCGCTCGCTGTCGTCCTGGAAGGCGCGCTCGAGCAGCGCCCTGCCGGCCTCGCCGCTGGCGAGGCGGTTGATGTCCACCAGGCCCTCCGTCTCCGTTTTCTCGTGGCCGCCGACGGCGGCATCACCATGGATGACGGCGCGGCGCATGCGGTCATATGTGGGTAGCTTCTCGAGCGCGGCCCAGCGCAGGTTCTCCTCGTCATCGTCGTGGCCCTGCTGCGAGGCGGCGCGGCCGAAGGGGTCCGCCGGCTGGCTATGCATGGAGCGGCGGGAGCCCCAGGAGGCCGCGCTGGCACTGCGGCGGCTGCCCCTGCCCGAGGCCAGCTCCATGACAACGATGGAGGCCTCGCGCGCTAGCTAGCTAGCTGCTAGATGTGGGCAAACAAAAGGAAGGATATGCTACTGGTAGCAACTCCAGTTTGTTCCTCCTGCCCGCATGCATGCATGCATGCAGATGGGCTATCTGTGTGTCTGTCTGTGACCTTTAATTTTCTAGCAGTAGGAAGCAAAGCAAAGCATATATAGGGAAGGGAAGGGAGGTCATGCGTGCATGTAATGTTGGGCATAAGCCACCGCAGGACGCGTCGGGTGCGAGCCAGGGCGCGCCGGGTCCGTGGCCGTGCGTGTGTGCAGCGTCTGTTGGCGAGAACAGGGGGGGAGCGTTGGAGTCGATCCCAGGCGGGCGCGCATGACCAGGACATGTACGTGCATGTCGCTGGCGTGAACAGCGCGGGCCGGATCGGGCGCTCGGCGTGGTGGACTGGGACGTGGGTTCGTGCCCGGCAAGTCCCAGGGTATAAATAGCCCCCCCATGCGTTGTAACAGATCGCTGCGACGAGTTCGTGCTCGTGCAATATCAGGCCGTTCCCGCGGCGGCAGCGTTCGTGCGCTGGAAATCTGGCTGTGCTCTTCCTTCTTTTTCTTCTGCCGATCGAGTCCAGAAAGAGAGGTGCAGCAGAGAGAGGTAGAGCTACGGGCTCGGCAAGGCCACGGTTCCAACATTTGGTATCAGAGCCACTGGTTCGGGGGGCGGCCGTGGCGCGCGGCGGACATGAAGGTCTCGGCAATGCGCGGCGAGTCCACGGCGGTGTGGCGTGATGCCGGGCGCGCGGCGAGCGCGTGGCGTCGGCAACGCGCGGCGAGTCCACGGCGGTGTGGCGTGATGCCGTGCGCGCGGCGAGCAGCGGCGGTCGCGGAGACGAGGAGGTCGCGGAGGACCTGCGTGGTGTCGCAGAGGCCGCGGCGGCTCGGCGCGACGATCGTGGAGGCGCTGCGCTGCGGTTGACGGCGCAGCGGTGCAGGGCAATAAGCGCGGCGGCGAGCCGGGCGCGACCGATGCGTGTTATGGGTGCGCACCGGACGCGTCGGGACCGCGGGAGTGGACCACGTCGAGGCGCTGGACCTGGTTGCGCAAATCGCGTACGTGCGCGGCGGGAGCGCGGGCCGGGAGCGCGGGGACGTGGGGAGTGCACGCGAAGGGCACAGCAGTACGGTGGCAGGCGTGGCAGCGACGTCAGGGCGGCGGCGGCTACAACGACGTCGACGGCATGGCGGAGGCCGTAGCGGTGCGGTGCGACGGTCATGATGACATCGACGACGATGAACTCACCTGCTGTAGTTCGTGGCTTAGGGGGGGTGAGTGTTGGGCATAAGCCACCACAGGACGCGTCGGGTGCGAGCCAGGGCGCGCCGGGTCCGTGGCCGTGCATGTGTGTAGCGTCTGTTGGCGAGAACAGGGGGGAGCGTTGGAGTCGATCCCAAGCGGGCGTGCATGACCAGGACATGTACGTGCATGTCGCTGGCGTGAACGGCGCGGGCCGGATCGGGCGCTCGGCGTGGTGGACTAGGACGTGGGTTCGTGCCCGGCAAGTCCCAGGGTATAAATAGCCCCCCATGTGTTGTAACAGATCGCTGCGACGAGTTCGTGCTCGTGCAATATCAGGCCGTTCGCGCGGCGGCAGCGTTCGTGCGCTGGAAATCTGGCTGTGCTCTTCCTTCTTTTTCTTCTGCCGATCGAGTCCAGAAAGAGAGGTGCAGCAGAGAGAGGTAGAGGTACGGGTTCGGCAAGGCCACGGTTCCAACATGTAAGGCTGCATCTAGATGTTGCCCGCATCATCAAGCACTGCTTGCTGGTTTCGTTTCGTTCCGTTTCGTTTCCACATGAAATGAGATGAGATGAAATGAAAGAAACTTCTGACGACGACGATGACTAGTCAGAGTGCCAGGTCCACCAAGCACGAGCCACCGAGATCCATCGTGCCTCCATGACCTTAAGGCCACAGAAGACGAGGCAGATCGACGGCTGTGCCGGCGAGAGGCGGGGAAACCCTAAAACGCCTCAAGCTTTTCTTTCTTTTGAGCAAGAGTTTTTCTCTTCTTCCAAAGAAAAGGTATTTCTTTTCTTTCGACACCATCCTAGGTATGTACCCACCAAACTTAGAGCAGCTCACAGAGTCGTCGTATTGACAACCTTCATAACGCACACGCACACTCCATATGCATTTGAAGGCTATAGAGGCAAAAGCGTAAACCCAGATTTAGGAAAAAGAAGCCTCCTTATTTTTGCTGCATGTATGTCTCACTTGTCATTGACTATAACAGTTCTTCTCCAAAAATTAAAAATACAAAACACATTTGATTCAATTAAATTTCATTTCTAATATTTTGGGTGAAAATTTGATCACAATGCAACTTACATCGATCAAACAACTAATAATACTTAGTTAAACTACAAATTAATTATCTGATAGCGGTAGCTAGATTTTTCGGGAGGGCCTAGTCGTGGCCACAACCACCATGGCCGGCGGGGGTGGGTTCAAGGTGGAATGCAGCATTGCGGCCTCAAAGACATGGAAATGTGACCCTCGGCGACCGCATTCTAGCCTAGCCCTACAACGGCAGCGACAACAAGGGCGGGGCTAGGCACGTGGTACACTACAAGAAATACGTCAACTTGTGACCTTCTGTCAGTGACCCTGGAAGAAATGATCGTAAATCTATGACCATTTGAGACCAATTGGTCGTAAGCTGTTCGGAGGGCTCCAAACCCTCAACCATAACGACCATTTTGGTCAGAAAGGTCGTAATTTCCTTACATGAAATGGTCGTAAAGCAGACAACACTGGTCTGCTGCCTTATTTCTAGCTGATCACGACCAATATAGATGGTCATAACCTTGTAAATTGTGGTGGGTTGCGATGACTAGGCGCCACCTCATCAGTTTTGCCTCTGTGTCATGTCCATGTGTCAATTTTTGCCCTATCTTCGTCAAATATGTCATAAACCTTCCTTGCCTAGTTCAAAAATAATTCAACAATATTCATTTTCCTATTTTGTTCAGAACATCACTTTGTGAAGGAAGTGCTATTTATGTATTCTTGATTGCCCTTAAAATTTTTGGGCATTGTTTCCTATCCAAATCATTGCCGCATGAGAAAATTCAGATCCATTTGCCCAGTAAATCTTCCTCGGCAAGTTTCCAAAGTTTTCATTCAGCTAGAAGCTTTGTGAAGGAAGTACTAGCTATGCATATCCTAATGAGTTGAATTTTCGCCACATCCTCTATATGCCCATATCATAGCTCTCCACAAAATTTTAGCTCATTTAATTTAACCATTTTCCCTCAATGTTTTTCCCAATTTTCTGTTCAATGGAGAGCATTGTGAAGGAAGTACCATTTTTTATATATCCAAATGGTATGAAATTTATAAAGTGACTTCATATGCCCAAATTATAACCCTCCTCCAAATTGCAGATCAATCAAATCATCTATGTGAGCCCAGGTTCAATTTATATTTTATGGCCAGATTGGCACATTGCAAAATAAGTGTTATCTAGACCCCTCCTATTACCCTCAAACTTTTTGGGAACTCTTCCATACCCAAATAATTGCCACATGATAATATTCAGGTCCATTTTCTTAGTAAATCTTCCTCGGCAAATTTCCAAAGTTTCTATCCAGAGAGAAGCTTTGTGAAGTAAGTACTAGCTAAGCTTACCCAAATGATTTTATATTTTTCCAAATCTTCCATATGCTCAAATAATCACTCTCCACAAAATTTAAGCTCTATTAAACAAACTATGTGATCTCATCATATAATCTTTTATTCTTGTCATATTTTCAGTTTGTGAAGCAACTATATTATATATTGCTTATTATTTCCGAAAATTTACCAGGGCATGACCATACCTATGTAGCTTACCTACACCAAATTTGAGCTCATTTCATTTATCCAATTTCTCTCACTAATTTTCCCAAGTTTCTGCCCAGAGAAGAGCATTGTGAAGGAAGTACCACTTTGGCATGTCCAAATGGTATCAATTTTCTACAGTGCTTTCCTATGCCCAAATAATCATCATCCACCAAATTTCATCTCAATCCATTCATTATTTTGAGCCCAGCTTCAACATTCATATTTCTGTCCAGTGTGGTACTTTGCAAAGCAAGTACCACCTAGGCTCCTCCTTTTGAACTAAAAATTTGTGAAGACAGTCTTCTTAGTAGATGATCATCCTCAGCCAAAACTCAAGCCCATTGGACATGTGCATTTCCCGTACCGCTAATCAAACACTTGGTTGCTAATTCATATTTGAGCATAGTTCGGTCTCCTCGTGAGAAGCTTATGTTGCAATTTTCTTCCTAGAACCTATCTGGGGAGTACCCAACCCACTAGACATGCCTAGGCAGCCCAGAATGCGTGGCAATGCCACGGTCATGCGGTGACCACGCGGCGGGCATGCGAGTTTACGCGCTCTGGAGTTGGGGCCCCCGTGCATCGTTCGAACCTCGACGTATCGCAACCAAACCATGTATATATGATTAAATAGATACTTATGTACCTAGAAATGATTTTTGGAAAAAATAAAGACCAAACTATAAGGCAGGTGCAGTTCACATTTGACCCGCTTCCTACTAAATCGGCGAAAATTTGTCTTTTTCACAAGAGGTAGATCAAAGCTTTTGACACCCAACCATTTTGCCAATTGTGAATTAAATATGTCCTAGTATTTTAGAAAATTGATTTGGTACAATTTTGCAACAAATATATGGTAGGTCATTCACAAAAAAAACTCATTTTGGGCACTCGAAAAATGAAAAATGAAATTTCCGTTCAAAGAAATTAAAACTTTCTTAGGCAACATTGTTTATCATTCCAACATGCACCCTTATGCACAATATTAGATCAATTGAAAAAACTATGCCATGAATGTGGCCATAAGATTGATCATCTGGCTTGAAAGCCATGAATCTTCACACATAATAGCTCATTTCTGAGAACATTTTTTTAAAATAATTTCCATATTACAAGTTTATTATTTTTCCTGGTAACTTGGTCACATATAATGACAAAATGCGAAGGTTTTCCAATTTTTTGATATTTTTAATTTTTTATGCCCGTTTCAAAATGCAGTCAAAACAGCGGGAATGGCCGCTCCTAGCTAGTGGTTGAATCTTGGAAAACTTTTGATGTTTCTCTGATTAAATAGATACTTATGTACTTAAAAATAATTTAAAAAAAAATAAATGGCAAACTATGAGATAGCTGCAGGTCAAATCTGACCCGCTTCCTACTGAATCAACGAAAATTTGTCTTTTTCACGAGAGATGGATAAAAGTTTTTGACACCCAACCGTTTGATCAATTGTACATTAAATATGGCCTAATATTTAAGAGAAATGATTTGGTCCCATTTTGCAACAAATATATGGTAGGTCCTTCACAAAAAAACTCATTTCAGGCACTCAAAAAATGTAAAATGAATCTTTTGTTCAAAGAAAATGAAAACTTCCTTATGTCTTCCATGCTTCTTACTTTTAGTGCAAACTAGATCACATTTGGTGACAGAATGAAAAGGTCTTCCATTTTTTTAATTTCTCAGGTCATAAAATAGCTGACATGATTTAACACAATATTTTCAGTCAACAACGACTAATCTAGATGGTCATAACGTCGTACACATGTACTGCATTCTGATTGGTCCATGGGCATGTCACGCGGATCGTGCATCGGCACCGTAGGATGCTTGCGGATCCAACGGCCCAAACCCACCTGAGCCGAAACCCTAGGTCTGTCCTCATGGACATTTTCCATCCACCCCCCGCCTCCTTTCTTTCTCTCATTCCTCCCTCCATCCTGGCTCTCTTCCTCCACCAGCGAGCCCCTCTGCTCAGATCTGGAGAACTCACTACTGCAGGTTGCTGCTAACGCGACACTACGATCAGAGACCCTTCAATGAAACTGTGTGCGATGCCATAATCGCAAACAGTGGTGTAAAAAAAACCGTAAAAAAGGTGCAAAACGTTTGCGATGGAGGATGCATCAAACACGGTTCAGATTTTAGCTGCGTGTGTGATTCAGGGCATACAATTCAGTTCAATTAACCGTTTTCGATGAGGAGGAACAAAAGAAACGGGCAGCCAGATGAAGGTGTGTGCGATGTACAGCATATGGTTCACTCGGATGAACTATTTGTGATTAGGCAACACAAAAGAAACGATCAGCCAGATGAAGGTGTGTGCGATATACGGCATGCGGTTCACTCGGATGAACTGTTTGCGTTGAGACAAGAGAACAGAAACGGTTCAACTTAACAAGACGTGTGTGTTGTGCGATGGGATTGCATATAGAACAACAACATATATATATATATGTATATATATACACACACTTATAAGGACATGCTTGCATAACCAAATTGAACATCCACTTACATAGGTGGATACTACAACCATGGCATTTGCACACACCAAAGTAAACTATTACATGCATAATTACATAGGTGGCTACTACACACATGCCATTTCCTCACACCAATAAAGTAAAGATTAACTAGCATAAACGATCATCTGATCATCATCTACTTCTTGTGACGCTTGCTCAGCTTGTGGCTCGATCCGGGCTCGTCGATTTGGGTAAGGAGGCACTTCCTCATGTCAACGATCCACCTGTGCATCTCGTAGCATGTGTACACGCTCTTGGCCGCGAACCTGAGGTGAGGTTCATCCTGTTGCCGCATCCGGGCCCTGTGCCAGGATAAGGGGCTTGTTCTCTAGGCATCCTGCTTCATCTTTTTGTAGTAGGGGTCGATGATGGCCGAGGCGAGTTCGACGAGGGATTCCTTCTTCATGCTGCCCCAGACCCTGTAGTGGTCACAGATTTTTACAAGGTTCTTGCAGGCCAAGCCCGTAACACTGAGCGCTTTTACATCGTCGGTGGTTTCCACCGTGGCGAACTTGTAGTCGGTGCTGTTGACAAACCTGTTGAAACGGTCGCAAGGCTCTGTGGCCATGCAGTAGTGGTAGATGAGGACATGATGGCGCACACACAACTGGGCGACGGCAACCTTCTGATCTATGCCGGGACGACTGGCGGTGTACTAGAGGTCGATGCCGACCACCTTGTACTTGTTTCCAGCAAGCAACTGCTCAACGCTGTTGATGTAGTCGTCCACCACGGCTGGGTCGATGGTGTACACCACCGAGAGATCCGTCTCCCTCGCGTGGGTCTCCACTCTATGCTCGCCGAACTCCATTGGAGCGCTGTTGGACATCCCCTCTCTATGTGTCGTCATGGGTGTGCTTGTTGTGTTGTGGGGCGCGATCGAAAGGTTGAAGAGACTAAGGTTATAATGGCCGCGGGAATTAAAGAGGAAGCTGGACGGCCAGGAATATTGGCAGGCCATGATGGCAGTTCTAATTTGCAGCGCGTAACTCCATCGTGCCGCACGTAACTGCATCGCCTGGCAACGCGCGCGGCGCAACCGCATGCATACGGGGCCCCCGACGTGATTGTGCGCACGCCCAACCGTTGGCAGAGCACGCGGGAAGGGACGCGAGCAGAGCGCTCCGCGGTCGCCTCAACGGCGAGCAACCATATATATATATATGCATATAGTAGTTGAACACGCAAGGAAAAGCTGTCCACAAGCCGAGCGCGCCGACGGGCGCGAGCAGAGCGCGCCAACGGACACGAGCAGAGTGCGCCGCGGTGCCTAACGGCGAGCACAACACGCTGCGGCGCCTAACGGAAGGATAGACCTTCATTCAAGCAAATCAAAATAAGACTGGAATGGACATGTCTGTATTGAGCAAAGGGATCGCACATGTCTTTATTGACTGGAACGAGAATGCAATAGCAAAATAAGAATTAAGGCCACGATGATGCGATCGTAGTGGTGGTTACAGGAGGCAAGAAGAAAGATGCATCCATGAACGCACGACCTCCTCCTCCTCAACTCAGTGCGCCGGCCGGGCCACCGACCGGCGGCTAAGGAGTGGCGGCTTTTGTGGCGAGTCAAGGTGCTTCTCAGCAAAGGCATCCAAGGCTTCCAGCCGGCTAAAGAAGGCCAACGTCGTAGCGTCCTCACTGGCCTTGTAGATACCTATGTACACGATTCGCTCATACACATGGATGTGTAGGTCGACGGTTTCTTGCAGGGCGAGGCGCCTCGTGGCGAGTGCGACCTCCAGGTGGACATTCTTCGTGGCGTCGGCGGGCAGTCGCAGGGCCACCAGTGCTTGAAAGAGGTTCCGACCATGGAGGCCGATTAGGGTGGCAGGCAATGAGGAGCCCGGGCGCGCGGGCTGGAGGAGTACGGCGATGTCGTCCGTGAGCTTCTTGACGACGGTGAACCTATTGGTGGTGTGAACGACCATCTGGTCCAGCTGAGAGTCGCAGCTGGCGTCGACGGCGGCCATCCACCAACCGGTCGCCAACACCGTATGGAGACGATCCACGGTGCCATGCCGCAGGCCGGCGTCGTGGACCATTTGGCACAGCCGCTGGCTGCTCGCGCGCATCACCGCCATGGGTCTGGAGTGGGCACTTTTGCGCTTATTAGTGTAGGTGCTTAGGCAAATGCTTAGGTGCGTACGATGTGGTAGATGCATTGGAATGGAGGGGTGCCTTTATATGAGTGCAAACTGCGTTGCATTCACATCGTGCTGCCTCTTTTCCCGATCCTCCCATTACTTCCCTCATGCATTCACACGATGCTAATTGAAGGAGGATGCATCATTGGCCGTTCAACATTTCGGGAACCGCTGCCCTCTCCCTCGTCTGCATTAAAGCTGTATCGGGAACTGCGGCGCCCGCTGTCAAATCGAATAGTACTGCGCCGCCCGCTGCACGCCTGGCTGAACACACCTCCTCGCCTCCATCTATGCTTAATTACTGAATTTTAGTTGCAAAAATTAGATACTACTAGTGATTTTTAGCTTCATATTTTGACAAATCGCAGTGTTACAAGGTTGGCAAATGGCAATGTTACTAGATCAACAAATGTAAATCTTTCTAGTTTGACAAATGGCAACATTCCCAATATGACAGATGCAAATCGCAGCAAATTATTTGTCAGTGCTTCAAATGGGTCATCCAAAAGAACCGTTTGTGTTCAAGAGATGCACAAATCCTGCTCTCACTTTGCATACGGGTGTTCCATCTAAAACCATCATGCTTGTCCTGAGAAGCTCTCGTTTGTGAGAAGCATACACCCAAACCTGCCCCAAATGGGACAAAAAATTTACCACGGCATGGTGATGTTGCTCCATGATACCATGCCAAGTTTCATGAATTTCAGACGAGTTTTGGATTTGCTAGAACTTAAAAACCAGGTATCTCAATGCTTGCGGCCGAGTGACGGTGGCAGGGTGTTTGACATTCATTCCCATTTCTTGCATGGGACCTAAGCATGCACCCAAGGACAAAGAATTGATTTTTCAACCAATTTATATGCACTGGAGCATGTGCATGTAGTTCAAATTTGAATTATGCACATAAATGCATTGAAAACTCACTTAATGCATAAAAATATCCAAATGAACCCCGAAAAATCACAAAAAATAACACAACACTCCTGAGAAAAATTTTGAAAGCAATAAGAGGCAATGGATATCGTTTCTTCCCCAAAGTTGGGGTGTTCCCTACCAAAACCATCATGCTTGTTGTGAGAAGCTCTGGTTTGTGAGAAGCATATACCCAAACCTGCCCCAAATGGGACAAAAAATTTACCACGCCATGTTGATGCCGCTCCATGATAGCATGCCAAGTTTCATGAATTTCAGACGAGTTTTGGATTTACTAGAATTTAAAAACTAGGTATCTCAATGTTTGCGGCCGAGTGACGGTGGCAGGGTGTTTGACATTCATTCCCATTTCTTGCGTGGGACCTAAGCATGCACCCAAGGACAAAAGATTTGATTTTTCAACCAATTTATATGCACCGGAGCATGTGCATATAGTTCAAATTTGAATTATGCACATAAATGCATTGAAAACTCACTTAATGCATAAAAATGTGCAAACGAACCCCAAAAATCACAAAAAATAGACAACACTCCTGTTGTTCTATGTTGACACGAGAATTTTTTTTGACAGCAATAAGAGGCAATGAATATCGTTTCGTCCCAAAGTTGGGGCATTCCCTACCGAAACCATCATGCTTGTTGTGAGAAGCTCTGGTTTGTGAGAAGCATATACCCAAACCTGCCCCTAATGGGACAAAAAATTTACCACGCCATGTTGATGCCGCTCCATGATAGCATGCGAAGTTTCATGAATTTCAGACGAGTTTTGGATTTACTAGAATTTAAAAACCAGGTATCTCAATGTTTGCGGCCGAGTGACGGTGGCAGGGTGTTTGACATTCATTCCCATTTCTTTTATGGGACCTAAGCATGCACCCAAGGATAAAAGATTTGATTTTTCAACCAATTTATATGCACCGAAGCATGTGCACATAGTTAAAATTTGAATTATGCACATAAATGCATTGAAAACTCACTTAATGCATAAAAATGTCCAGACGAACCCCGAAAAATCATAAAAAAAACATAACACTCATGTTATTCTATGTTGACACAGGAAAAAATTTGAAAGCAATAATAGGTAATGGATATCGTTTCGTCATCAAAGTTGGGGCGTTCCCTACCGAAACCATCATGCTTGTTGTGAGAAGCTCTGGTTTGTGAGAAGCATATACCCAAACCTGCCACAAATGGGACAAAACATTTACCACGCCATGTTGATGCCGCTCCATGATAGCATGCACAGTTTCATGAATTTCCGATGAGTTTTCGATTTACTAGAATTTAAAAACTAGGTATCTCAATGTTTGCGGCCGAGTGACGGTGGCTGGGTGTTTGACATTCATTCCAATTGTTGCATGGGACCTAAGCATGCACTCAAGGACAAAAGATTTGATTTTTGAACCAATTTATATGCACCGGAGCATGTGCATGAAGTTCAAATTTGAATTATGCACATAAATGCATTGAAAACTCACTTAATGCATAAAAATGTTTAAACGAACCCCGAAAAATCACAAAAAATAACACAACACTCCTGTTGTTCTATGTTGACATGAGAAAAAAATTTGAAAGCAATTAGAGGCAATGGATATCGTTTCGTCCCCAAAGTTGGGGCGTTCCCTACTGAAACCATCATGCTTGTTGTGAGAGGCTCTGGTTTGTGAGAAGCATATACCCAAAACTGCCCCAAATGGGACAAAAAATTTACCACGCCATGTTGATGCCGCTCCATGATAGCATGCCCAGTTTCATGTATTTCAGACGAGTTTTGGATTTATTAGAAGTTAAAAACCAGGTATCTCAATGTTTGCGGCCGAGTGACGGTGGCAGGGTGTTTGACATTCATTCCCATTTCTTTTATGGGACCTAAGCATGCACCCAAGGACAAAAGATTTGTTTTTTCAACCAATTTATATGCACCGAAGCGTGTGCACATAGTTAAAATTTGAATTATGCACATAAATGCATTGAAAACTCACTTAATGCATAAAAATATCCAAATGAAGCCCGAAAAATCACAAAAATATAAGATAACACTCATGTTGTTCTATGTTGACACAAGAAGAAATTTGAAAGCAATAAGAGGTAATGGATATCGTTTCGTCCCCAAAGTTGGCGCGTTCCCTACCGCAACCATCATGCTTGTAGTGAGAAGCTCTGGTTTGTGAAAAGCATATACCCAAACCTGCCACAAATGGGACAAAAAATTTACCACGCCATGTTGATGCCGCTCCATGATAGCATGCACAGTTTCATGAATTTCAGACGAGTTTTCGATTTACTAGAATTTAAAAACTAGGTATCTCAATGTTTGCGGCCGAGTGACGGTGGCAGGGTGTTTGACATTCATTCCAATTGTTGCATGGGACCTAAGCATGCACTCAAGGACAAAAGATTTGATTTTTGAACCAATTTATATGCACCGGAGCATGTGCATGCAGTTCAAATTTGAATTATGCACATAAATGCATTGAAAACTCACTTAATGCATAAAAATGTTTAAACGAACCCCGAAAAATCACAAAAAATAACACAACACTCCTGTTGTTCTATGTTGACATGAGAAAAAATTTTGAAAGCAATTAGAGGCAATGGATATCGTTTCGTCCCCAAAGTTGGGGCGTTCCCTACTGAAACCATCATGCTTGTTGTGAGAGGCTCTGGTTTGTGAGAAGCATATACCCAAAACTGCCCCAAATGGGACAAAAAATTTACCACGCCATGTTGATGCCGCTCCATGATAGCATGCCCAGTTTCATGTATTTCAGACGAGTTTTGGATTTACTAGAAGTTAAAAACCAGGTATCTCAATGTTTGCGGCCGAGTGACGGTGGCAGGGTGTTTGACATTCATTCCCATTTCTTTTATGGGACCTAAGCATGCACCCAAGGACAAAAGATTTGTTTTTTCAACCAATTTATATGCACCGAAGCGTGTGCTTAGTTAAAATTTGAATTATGCACATAAATGCATTGAAAACTCACTTAATGCATAAAAATGTCCAAACGAACACCGAAAAATCACAAAAAATAACACAACACTCCTGTTATTCTATGTTGACACAAGAAAAAATTTGAAAGCAATAAGAGGCAATGGATATCGTTTCGTCCCCAAAGTTAGGGCGTTCCCTACCGAAACCATCATGCTTGTTGTGAGAAGCTCCGGTTTGTGAGAAGCATATACCCAACCTGCCCCAAATGGGAAAAAATATACCACGGCATGTTGATGCCGCTCCATGATAGCATGCCAAGTTTCATGAATTTCAGACGAGTTTGGATTTACTAGAATTTAAAAACCAGGTATCTCAATGTTTGCGGCCGAGTGACGGTGGCAGGGTGTTTGACATTCAATTCCATTTCTTGCATGTGACCTAAGCATGCACCCTAGGACAAAAGATTTGATTTTTCAACCAATTTATATGCACCGGAGCATGTGCATGTATTTCAAATTTGAATTATGCACATAAATGCATTGAAAACTCACTTAATGCATAAAAATGTCCAAACGAACCCCGAAAAATCACAAAAAATAACACAACACTCCTGTTGTTCTATGTTGACACGAGAAAAAATTTGAAAGAAATTAGTGGCAATGGATTTTGTTTCGTCCCCAAAGTTGGGGCGTTTCCTACCGAAACCATCATGCTTGCTGTGAGAAGCTCTGGTTTGTGAGAAGCATATACCCAAACCTGCCCCAAATGGGACAAAAAATTTACCACGGCATGTTGATGCCGCTCCATGATAGCATGCCAAGTTTCATGAATTTCAGACGAGTTTTGGATTTACTAGAATTTTAAAACCAGGTATCTCAATGTTTGCGGCCGAGTGACGGTGGCAGGGTGTTTGACATTCATTCCCATTTCTTCCATGGGACCTAAGCATGCACCCAAGGACAAAAGATTTGATTTTTCAACCAATTTATATGCACCGGAGCATGTGCATGTAGTTCAAATTTGAATTATGCACATAAATGCATTGAAAACTCACTTAATGCATAAAAATGTCCAAACGAACCCCGAAAAATCACAAAAAATAACACAACACTCCTGTTGTTCTATGTTGACCTGAGAAAAAATTTGAAAGCAATAAGAGGCAATGGATATCGTTTCGTCCCCAAAGTTGGGGCGTTCCCTACCGAAACCATCATGCTTGTTGTGAGAAGCATATACCCAAACCTGCCACAAATGGGAAATTTTTTACCACGCCATGTTGATGCCGCTCCATGATAGCATGCACAGTTTCATGAATTTGAGACGCGTTTTGGATTTACTAGAATTTAAAAACCAGGTATCTCAATGTTTGTGGCCGAGTGACCGTGGTAGGGTGTTTGACATTCATTTCCATTTCTTGCATGGGACCTAAGCATGCACCCAGGGACAAAACATTTTGATTTTTCAACCAATTTATATGCACCGAAGCATGTGCATGTATTTCAAATTTGATTTATGCACATAAATGCATTGAAAACTCACTTAATGCATAAAAATGTCCAAGCGAACCCTGAAAAATCACAAAAATAACACAACACTCCTGTTGTTCTATGGACACGAGAAAAAATTTGAAAGCAATTAGTGGCAATGGATATCGTTTCGTCCCCAAAGTTGGGGCGTTCCCTACCGAAACCATCATGCTTGTTGTGAGAAGCTCTGGTTTGCGAGAAGCATATACCCAAACCTGCCCCAAATGGGACAGAAAATTTACCACGGCATGTTGATGCCGTTCCATGATAGCATGCCAAGTTTCATGAATTTTGGACGAGTTTTGGATTTACTAGAATTTAAAAACCCGGTATCTCAATGTTTGCGGCCGAGTGACGGTGGCAGGGTGTTTGACATTCATTCCCATTTCTTGCATGTGACCTAAGCATGCACCCAAGAACAAAAGATTTGATTTTTGAACCAATTTATATGCACCGGAGCTTGTGCATGTAGTTGAAATTTGAATTATGCACATAAATGCATTGAAAACTCACTTAATGCATAAAATGTGCAAACGAACCCCGAAAAATAAAAAAAAATAACACAACACTCCTATTGTTCTATGTTGAGACGAGAACAAATTTGAAAGCAATTAGAGGCAATGGATATCGTTTCATCACCAAAGTTGGGGCGTTCCCTACTGAAACCATCATGCTTGTTGTTAGAAGTTCTGGTTTGTGAGAAGCATATACCCAAACCTGCCCCAAATGGGACAAAAAATTTACCACGACATGTTGATGCCACTCCATGATAGCATGCCAAGTTTCATCAATTTTAGACTAGTTTTGGATTTACTAGAAGTTAAAAACCAGGTATCTCAATGTTTGCGGCCGAGTGACGGTGGCAGGGTGTTTGACATTCATTTCCATTTCTTGCATGGGACCTAAGCATGCACCTAAGGACAAAAATTTGATTTTTCAACCAATTTATATGCACTGGAGCATGTGCATGTAGTTCAAATTTGAATTATGCACATAAATGTATTGAAAACTCACTTAATGCATAAAAAATGTCCAAACGAACCCCAAAAATCAGAAAAAATAACACAAGACTCCTGTTGTTCTATGTTGACATGAGAAAAAATTTGAAAGCAATAAGAGGCAATGGATATCGTTTCGTCACCAAAGTTGGGGCATTCCCTACCGAAACCATCATGCTTGTTGTGAGAAGCTCCGGTTTGTGAGAAGCATATACCCAAACCTGCCCCAAATGGGAAAAACATTTACCACGCCATGTTGATGCCGCTGTTGGGGAACGTAGCAGAAATTTAAAATTTTCTACGTATCACCAAGATCAATCTATGGAGTCATATAGCAACGAGAGAGAGGGGAGTGCATCTACATACCCTTGTAGATCGCGCGCGGAAGCGTTCAAGAGAACGGGGTTGATGGAGTCGTACTCGTCGTGATCCAAATCACCGATGATCCTAGCGCCGAACGGACGGCACCTCCGCGTTCAACACACGTACGGAGCGGGGACGTCTCCTCCTTCTTGATCCAGCAAGGGGGGAGGAGAAGTTGATCGAGATCCAGCTGCACGACAACATAGTGGTGGAAGTAGCGGGATCCCGGCAGGGCTTCGCCAAGCGCAAGCGGGGAGGAAGAGGTGTCACGGGAGGGAGGGAGGCGCCAGGGCTTGGGGTGCTGCTCCCATGCGCCTCCCCACTATATATAGGGGTGGAGGGGGCTGGTTTCTTGCCCTCGAAGTCCATTGGGGCGTTGGCAAAGGTGGGGGAAGAAATCCCATCATTTCCCTTCCCCACCGATTGTTATCCCCCCTTTTTAGGGATCTTGATCTTATCCCTTCGGGATATGATCTTATTCCTTCTAAGGTGGGATCTTGGTGCGCCTTGACCAGGGGTGTGGGGCCTTGCCCCCACTACCCACGTTCATGTGGGCCCCCCGTTCAGGTGGGCCCCACTTCGGAACCTTCTAGAACCTTCCCGGTACAATACCGAAAAATCCCGAACATTTTCCGGTGGCCAAAATAGGACTTCCCATATATAAATCTTTACCTCCGGACCATTTCGGAACTCCTCGTGACATCCGGGATCTCATCCGGGACTCCGAACAATTTTCGGTTAACCGCATACTAATATCTCTACAACTCTAGCGTCACCGAACCTTAAGTGTGTAGACCCTAAGGGTTCGGGAGACATGCAGACATGACCGAGACGACTCTCCGGTCAATAACCAACAGCGGGATCTGGATACCCATGTTGGCTCCCACATGTTCCACGATGATCTCATCGGATGAACCACGATGTCGAGGATTCAATCAATCCCGTATACAATTCCCTTTGTCAATCGGTACGTTACTTGCCCGAGATTCGATCGTTGGTATCCCAATACCTTGTTCAATCTCGTTACTGGCAAGTCACTTTACTCGTACCGTAACGCATGATCCCGTGGCTAACTCCTTAGTCACATTGAGCTCATTATGATGATGCATTACCGAGTGGACCCAAAGATACCTCTCCGTCATACGGAGTGACAAATCCCAGTCTCGATTCGTGCCAACACAACAGACACTTTCGGAGATACCTGTAGTGCACCTTTATAGCCACCCAATTACGTTGTGACGTTTGGTACACCCAAAGCATTCCTACGGTATCCGGGAGTTGCGCAATCGCATGGTCTAAGGAAATGATACTTGACATTAGAAAAGCTCTAGGAAACGAACTACACCATCTTGTGCTATGCTTAGGATTGGGTCTTGTCCATCACATCATTCTCCTAATGATGTGATCCCGTTATCAATGAAATCCAATGTCCATGGTCAGGAAACCATAACCATCTATTGATCAACGAGCTAGTCAACTAGAGGCTTACTAGGGACATGTTGTGGTCTATGTATTCACACATGTATTACGGTTTCCAGTTAAGACAATTATAGCATGAACAACACACAATTATCATGAACAAGGAAATACAATAATAACCATTTTATTATGGCCTCAAGGGCATATTTCCAACAGTCTCCCACTTGCACTAGAGTCAATACTCTAGTTCACATCACCATGTGATTAACACTCAAAGTTCACATCGCCATGTGACTAATACCCAAGAGTTTACTAGAGTCAATAATCTAGTTCACATCACCATGTGATTAACACTCAATGAGTTCTAGGGTTTGATCATGTTATGCTTACGAGAGAGGTTTTAGTCAACGGGTCTGCAACATTCAGATCCGTGTGTGCTTTACAAATCTCTATGTCATCTTGTAGATGCAGCTACCACGCGCTACTTGGAGCTATTCCAAATAACTGCTCTACTATACGAATCCGATTCACTACCTAGAGTCATCCGGATTAGTGTCAAAGTTTGCATCGACGTAACCCTTTACGACGAACCCCTTTCCACCTCCATAATCGAGAAAATTCCTTAGTCCACTAGATACTAAGGATAAGTTCGACCGCTGTCATGTGATCCCTTCCTCGATCACTATTGTACCCCTTGACTAACTCATGGCAAGGCACACTTCAGGTGCAGTACACATCATAGCATATTGTAGAGCCTACGTCTAAAGCATAGGGGACGACCTTCGTCCTTTCTCTTTCTTCTGCCGTGGTCAGGTCTTGAGTCTTACTCAATACTCACACCTTGTAACACAGCCAAGAACTCCTTCTTTGCTGATCTATTTTGAACTCCTTCAAAATCTTGTCACGGTATGTATTCATTTGAAAGTACTATTAAGCATTTTTTGATCTATCCTTATAGATCTTGATGCTCAATGTTCAAGTAGCTTAATCCAGGTTTTCCATTAAAAACACTTTTCAAATAACCCTGGATGCTTTCCGGAAATTCTACATCATTTCTGATCAACAATATGTTAACAACATATACTCATCAAAAATTCTATAGTGCTCCCACTCACTTCTTTGGAAATACAAGTTTCTCATGAACTTTGTATAAACCCAAAATCTTTGATCATCTCATCAAAGCGTTCATTCCAACTCCGAGATGCTTACTCCAATCCTTAGAAGGATTGCTGGAGCTTTGCATACTTGTTAGCATCTTTCAGGATTGACAAAACCTTCTGGTTGTATCACATACAACCTTTCCTCAAGAAAATCGTCGAGGAAACAATGTTTTGACATCCTATCTACAAGATTTCATAAATAATGCAGTAACTGCTAATATAATTCTAACAGACTCTTAGCATCGCTACGAGTGAGAAAGTCTCATCACAGTCAACTCCTTGAACTTGCCGGAAAACATCTTAACGACAAGTCGAGCTTTCTTAATGGTGACACTTACCATCATTGTCTGTCTTCCCTTTAAAATCCATCTGTACCCAACAGCCTTACGACCATCAAGTAGTTCTTTCAAAGTCTATACTTTGTTTTCATACATGGATCCTCTCGGATTTTATGGCCTCGAGCCATTCGTCGGAATCCGGGCCCACCATCGCTTCTCCATAGCTCGTAGGTTCATTGTTGTCTAGCAACATGACTTCCAAGACAGGATTACGTACCACTCTGAAGTAGTACGCATCCTTGTCGTCCTATGAGGTTTGGTAGTGACTTGATCTGAAGTTTCATGATCACTATCATAAGCTTCCACTTCAATTGGTGTAGGTGCCACAGGAACAACTTCCTGTGCCCTGCTACACATTAGTTGAAGTGATGGTTCAATGACCTCATCAAGTCTCCACCATCCTCCCACTCAATTCTTTCGAGAGAAACTTTTCCTCGAGAAAGGACCCGTTTCTAGAAACAATCACTTTTGCTTCCAGATCTGAAATAGGAGGTATACCCAACTGTTTTGGGTATTCTATGAAGATGCATTTATCCGCTTTGGGTTCGAGCTTATCAGCCTGAAAATTTTTCACATAAGCGTCGTAGCCTCAAACTTCTAAGAAATGACAGCTTAGTTTTCTCTAAACCATAGTTCATACGGTGTCGTCTCAACGGAATTGCGTGGTGCCCTATTTAAAGTGAATGCGGTTGTCTCTAATGCCTAACCCATAAACGATAGTTGTAATTCGATAAGAGACATCATGGTATGCACCATATCCAATAGGGTGCAGTTATGATGTTCGGACACATCATCACAATATGGTGTTCCAGGCGGTATTAGTCGTGAAACAATTTCCACAATTTCTTAATTGTGTGCCAAACTCGTAACTCAGATATTCATCTCTATGATCATATCACAGACATTTTATCCTCTTGTCACGACGATCTTCAACTTCACTCTGAAATTACTTGAACCTTTCAATAATTCAGACTTGTGTTTCATCAAGTAAATATTCTCAGCATCTACTCAAATCATCTGTGAAGTAAGAACATAACGATATCCACTGCGTGCCTCATCACTCATTGGACTGCACACATCAAATGTATTACTTCCAACAAGTTGCTCTCTTGTTCCATCTTACTGAAAACGAGGCCTTTCAGTCATCTTGCCCATGTGGTATGATTTGCATGTCTCAAGTGATTCAAAATCAAGTGAGTCCAAATGATCCATCTATATGGACTTTCTTCATGCATATATACTAATAGACATGGTTCGCATGTCTCAATCTTTTCAAAAACGAGTGAGTCCAAAGATCCATCAACATGGAGCTTCTTCATGCGTTTTATACCAATATGACTCAAGTGGCAGTGCCACAAGTATGTGGTACTATCATTACTATCTTATATCTTTTGGCATGAACATGTGTATCACTACGATCGAGATTCAATAAACCATTCATTTTAGGTGCAAGACCATTGAAGGTATTATTCAAATAGACAGAGTAACAATTATTCTCCTTTAATGAATAACCGTATTGCGATAAACATAATCCAATCATGTCTATGCTCAACGCAAACAACAAATAGTAATTATTCAGGTTTAACCCCAATCTCGATGGTAGAGGGAGCATGTGATGCTTGATCACATCAACCTTGGAAACACTTCCAACACATATCGTCATCTCACCTTTAGCTAGTCTCCGTTTATTCCGCAGCTTTTATTTCGAGTTACTAACACTTAGCAACCGAACCGGTATCTAATACCCTGGTGCTACTAGGAGTACTAGTAAAGTACACATTAATATAATGTATATCCAATATACTTCTGTCGACCTTGCCAGCCTTCTCATCTACGAAGTATCTAGAGTAGTTCTGCTTCAGTGACCGTTCCCCTCATTTCAGAAGCACTTAGTCTCGGGTTTGGGTTCAACCTTGGGTTTCTTCACTAGAGCAGCAACTGATTTGCCGTTTCATGAAGTATCCCTTCTTGCCCTTGCCCTTCTAGAAACTAGTGGTTTTACTAATCATCAACAATTGATGCTCCTTCTTGATTTCTACTTTCGCGGTGTCAAACATCGCGAGTTGCTCAAGGATCATCATGTCTATCCCTGATATGTTATAGTTCATCACGAAGCTCTAATAGCTTGGTGGCAGTGACTATGGAGAATCATCACTATCTCATCTGGAAGATTAACTCCTACTCGATTCAAGTGATTGTAGTACTCAGACAATCTGAGCACATGCTCAACGATTGAGATTTTCTCCCTTAGTTTGCAGGCTTAAGAAACTTGTCAGAGGTCTCATACCTCTTGACGTGGGCATTAGTCTGAAATCCCAATTTCAGTCTTTGGAACATCTCATATGTTCTGCGACGTTTCAAAACCGTCTTTGGTGCCACAATTTTACGTAGTCATCAAAACGTGTATGTCAGATGTTTCGTAACATCTACAGACAACGCTCGAGGTTCAGCACACCGAGCGGTGCATTAAGGACATAAGCCTTCTGTGCAGCAATGAGGACAATCCTCAGTTTACGGACCCAGTCCGCATAATTGCTACTATCAACTTTCAACTAAATTTTCTCTAGGAACATATCTTAGTAGAACTAAAGCGTAAGCTACGACATTATTTGCAAAGACCTTTTGACTATGTTCATGATAATTAAGTTCATCTGATTATTTAATGAACTCCCACTTAGATAGACATCCCTCTAGTCATCTAAGTGATACATGATCCGAATCGACTAGGCCGTGTCCGATCATCACGTGAGACGGACTAGTCATCATCGGTGAACATCTCCATGTTGATCGTATCTACTATACGACTCATGTTCGACCTTTCGTTCTCTTGTGTTCCGAGGCGATGTCTGTACATGCTAGGCTCGTCAAGTCAACCTAAGTGTTTTGCTTGTGTTCCGAGGCCATGTCTGTACATGCTAGGCTCGTCAACACCCGTTGTATGCGAACGTTAGAATCTATCACACCCGATCATCACGTGGTGCTTCGAAACAACGAACCTTCGCAACGGTGCACAGTTAGGGGGAACACATCTCTTGAAATTTTAGTGAGGGATCATCTTATTTATGCTACCGTCGTTCTAAGCAAATAAGATGTAAACATGACAAACATCACATGCAAATCATAAAGTGACATGATATGGCCAATATCATCTTGCGTATTTTGATCTCCATCTTCGAGGCGCGGCATGATCACCTTCGTCACCGGCATGACACCATGATCTCCATCATTATGATCTCCATCATCGTGTCTTCATGAAGTTGTCTCGCCAACTATTACTTCTACTACTATGGCTAACGGTTAGCAATAAAGTAAAGTAATTACATGACGTTTTTCATTGACACGCAGGTCATACAATAAATTAAGACAACTCCTATGGATCCTGCCGGTTGTCATACTCATCGACATGCAAGTCGTGATTCCTATTACAAGAACATGATCAATCTCATACATCACATATATCATTCATCACATCCTTTTGGCCATATCACATCACATAGCATACCCTGCAAAAACAAGTTAGACGTCCTCTAATTGTTGTTGCATGTTTTACGTGGCTGCTATGGGTTTCTAGCAAGAACGTTTCTTACCTACGCAAAAGCCACAACGGTGATATGCCAATTGCTATTTACCCTCATAAGGACCCTTTTCATCGAATCCGATCTGACTAAAGTGGGAGAGACAGACACCCGCTAGCCACCTTATGCATCAAGTGCATGTCAGTCGGTGGAACCTGTCTCACGTAAGAGTACGTGTAAGGTCGGTCCGGGCCACTTCATCCCACAATGCCGCCGAATCAAGATAAGACTAGTAACGGTAAGCAAATTGAACAAATCATCGCCCACAACTACTTTGTGTTCTACTCGTGCATAGAATCTACGCATAGACCTAGCTCAGGATGCCACTGTTGGGGAACGTAGCAATAATTCAAAATTTTCCTACGTGTCACCAAGATCAATCTATGGAGTCATCTAGCAACGAGAGAGAGGAGTGCATCTACATACCCTTGTAGATCGCGAGCGGAAGCGTTCAAGAGAACGGGGTTGATGGAGTCGTACTCGTCGTGATCCAAATCACCGATGATCCTAGCGCCGAACGGACGGCACCTCCGCGTTCACACGTACGGAGCGGGGACGTCTCCTCCTTCTTGATCCAGCAAGGGGGAGGAGAATTTGATGGAGATCCAGCAGCACGACGGCGTGGTGGTGGAAGTAGCGGGATCCCGGCTGGGCTTCGCCAAGCGCAAGCGGGGAGGAAGAGGTGTCACGAGAGGGAGGGAGGCGCCAGGGCTTGGGGTGCTGCTCCCATGCGCCTCCCCACTATATATAGGGGTGGAGGGGGCTGGTTTCTTGCCCTCCAAGTCCATTGGGGCGTTGGCAAATGTGGGGGAAAGAAATCCCATCATTTCCCTTCCCCACCGATTGTTATCCCCCCTTTTTAGGGATCTTGATCTTATCCCTTCGGGATATGATCTTATTCCTTCTAAGGTGGGATCTTGGTGCGCCTTGACCAGGGGTGTGGGGCCTTGCCCCCACTACCCACGTTCATGTGGGCCCCCCCATGCAGGTGGGCCCCACTTCGGAACCTTCTAGAACCTTCCCGGTACAATACCGAAAAATCCCGAACATTTTCCGGTGGCCAAAATAGGACTTCCCATATATAAATCTTTACCTCCGGACCATTCCAGAACTCCTCGTGACGTCCGGGATCTCATGCGGGACTCCGAACAACTTTCGGTTAACCGCATACTAATATCTCTACAACTCTAGCGTCACCGAACCTTAAGTGTGTAGACCCTACGGGTTCGGGAGACATGCAGACATGACCGAGACGACTCTCCGGTCAATAACCAACAGCGGGATCTGGATACCCATGTTGGCTCCCATATGTTCCACGATGATCTCATCGGATGAACCACGATGTCGAGGATTCAATCAATCCCGTATACAATTCCCTTTGTCAATCGGTACGTTACTTGCCCGAGATTCGATCGTCGGTATCCCAATACCTTGTTCAATCTCGTTACCGGCAAGTCACTTTACTCGTACCGTAACGCATGATTCCGTGGCTAACTCCTTAGTCACATTCAGCTCATTATGATGATGCATTACCGAGTGGGCCCAAATATACCTCTCCGTCATACGGAGTGACAAATCTCAGTCTCGATTCGTGCCAACCCAACAGACACTTTCGGAGATACCTGTAGTGCACCTTTAGCCGCTCCATGATAGCATGCATAGTTTCATGAAGTTCAGACGAGTTTTGAATTTACTAGAATTTAAAACAAGGTATCTCAATGATTTGCGGTCGAGTGACGGTGGCAGGGTGTTTGACATTCATTTCCATTTCTTGCATGGGACCTAAGCATGCACCCAAGGACAACAGATTTGATTTTTCAACAAATTTATATGCACCGGAGCATGTGCATGTATTTCAAATTTGAATTATGCACATAAATGCATTGAAAACTCACTTAATGCATAAAAATGTCCAAACGAACCCCAAAAATAACGAAAAATAACACAACACTCCTGTTGTTCTATGTTGACACGAGAGAAAAATTTGAATGCAATTAGTGGCAATGGATATCGTTTCGTCCCCAAAGTTGGGGCGTTCCCTACCGAAACCATCATGCATGTTGTGAGAAGCATATACCCAAACCTGCCCCAAATGGGAAAAGTTTTTTACACGGCATGTTGATGCCGCTCCATGATAGCATGCACAGTTTCATGAATTTCAGACGAGTTTTGGATTTACTAGAATTTAAAAACCAGGTATCTCAATGTTTGCGGCCGAGTGACGGTGGCAGGGTGTTTGACATTCATTTCCATTTCATGCATGGGACCTAATCATGCACCCAAGGACAAATGATTTGATTTTTCAACCAATTTATATGCACCGGAGCATGTGCATGTATTTCAAATTTGAAATATACACATAAATGCATTGAAAACTCACTTAATGCCTAAAAATGTCCAAACGAACCCGAAAAATCACAAAAAATAACACAACACTCCTGTTGTTCTATGTTGACACGAGAATTTTTTTGAAAGAAATTAGTGGCAATGGATATCGTTTCGTCCCCAAAGTTGGGGTGTTCCCTACCGAAACCGTCATGCTTGGTGTGAGAAGCTCTGGTTTGCGAGAAGCATATACCCTAACCTGCCCCAAATGGGACAAAAAATTTACCACGGCATGTTGATGCCACTCCATGATAGCATGCCAAGTTTCATGAGTTTCGGACGAGTTTTCGATTTACTAGAATTTAAAAACCAGGTATCTCAATGTTTGCGGCCGAGTGACGGTGGCACGGTGTTTGACATCCATTCCCATTTCTTGCATGGGACCTAAGCATGCACCCAAGGACAAAAGATTTGATTTTTCAACCAATTTATATGCACCGGAGCATGTGCATGTAGTTCAAATTTGAGTTATGCACATAAATGCATTGAAAACTCACTTAATGCATAAAAATGTCCAAACGAACCCTGAAAAATCACAAAAAATAACACAACACTCCTGTTGTTCTATGTTGACATGAGAACAAATTTGAAAGCAATTAGAGGCAATGGATATCGTTTCGTCCCCAAAGTTGGGGCGTTCCCTACCGAAACCATCATGCTTGTTGTGAGAAGCTCTGGTTTGTGAGAAGCATATACCCAAACCTGCCCCTAATGGGACAAGAAATTTACCACGCCATTTTGATGCCGCTCCATGATAGCATGCCATGTTTCATGTATTTCAGACCAGTTTTGGATTTACTAGAAGTTAAAAACCAGGTATCTCAATGTTTGCGGCCGAGTGACGGTGGCAGGGTGTTTGACATTCATTCCCATTTCTTGCATGGGACCTAAGCATGCACCCAACGACAAAAATTTGATTTTTCAACCAATTTATATGCACTGGAGCATGTGCATGTAGTTCAAATTTGAATTATGCACATAAATGCATTGAAAACTCACTTAATGCATAAAAAATGTCCAAACGAAGCCCAAAAAATCACAAAAAATAACACAACACTCCTGTTGTTCTTTGTTGACATAAGAAAAAATTTGAAAGCAATAAGAGGTAATGGATATCGTTTCGTCCCCAAAGTTTGGGCGTTCCCTACCGAAACCATCATGCTTGTTGTCAGAAGCTCCGGTTTGTGAGAAGCATATACCCAAACCTGCCCCAAATGGGAAAAAATTTACCACGCCATGTTGATGCCGCTCCATGATAGCATGCATAGTTTCATGAATTTCAGACGAGTTTTGGATTTACTAGAATTTAAAAACCAGGTATCTCAATGTTTGCGGCCGAGTGACCGTGGCAGGGTGTTTGACATTCATTTCCATTTCTTTCATGGGACCTAAGCATGCACCCAAGGACAAAAGATTTGTTTTTTCAACCAATTTATATGCACCGGAGCATATGCATGTATTTCAAATTTGAATTATGCACATAAATGCATTGCAAACTCACTTAATGCATAAAAATGTCCAAACGAACCCCGAAAAATCACAAAAAATAACACAACACTCCTGTTGTTCTTTGTTGACACGAGAAAAAATCTGAAAGCAATTAGTGGCAATGGATATCGTTTCGTCCCCAAAGTTGGGGCGTTCCCTACCGAAACCATCATGCTTGTTGTGAGAAGCTCTGGTTTGCGAGAAGCATATACCCAAACCTGCCCCAAACGGGACAAAAATTTTACCACGGCATGTTGATGCTGCTCCATGATAGCATGCCAAGTTTCATGAATTTCTGACGAGTTTTGGATTTACTAGAATTTAAAAACTAGGTATCTCAATGTTTGCGGCCGAGTGACGATGGCAGGGTGTTTGACATTCATTCCCATTTCTTGCATGGGACCTAAGAATGCACCCAAGGACAAAAGATTTGATTTTTCAACCAATTTATATGCACCAGAGCATGTGCATGTAGTTCAAATTTTAATTATGCACATAAATGCATTGAAAACTCACTTAATGCATAAAAATGTCCAAACGAACCCCGAAAAATCACAAAAAATAACACAACACTCCTATTGTTCTATGTTGACACGAGAACAAATTTGAAAGCAATTAGAGGCAATGGATATCGTTTCGTCCCCAAAGTTGGGGCGTTCCCTACCAAAACCATCATGCTTGTTGTGAGAAGCTCTGGTTTGTGAGAAGCATATACCCAAACCTGCCCCAAATGGGACAAAAAATTTACCACGGCATGTTGATGCCGCTTCATGATAGCACGCCAAGTTTCATGAATTGCAGACGAGTTTTGGATTTACTAGAAGTTAAAAACCAGGTATCTCAATGTTTGCGGCCGAGTGACGGTGGTAGGGTGTTTGACATTCATTCCCATTTCTTGCATGGGACCTAAGCATGCACCCAAGGACAAAAATTTGTTTTTTAATAAATTTTTATGCACTGGAGCATGTGCATCTAGTTCAAATTTGAATTATGCACATAAATGCATTGAAAACTCCCTTAATGCATAAAAATGTCCAAACGAACCCTGAATAATTCCAATTCTTTTATGATCACTACAGATAAAAGGTCTAGAAATTCAAACACTGTCCATGGCCGCTGTGACCCCATTATGTAATTCAAATCAAGATGAAAAATCAAGTAGATCCCCCACAGTTTATTATAACCAACCATGTGAGATGCAGCACAAAATATCTTGGAGCACCGTCGAAGTATAGTACACATACGGCTTACGCGAGAAGGTGCGACGGCTACAGTCCACAGCCCACTCTAAATAAGAGACCGTGTCTGATGACACTTTGCGCGGCAGTTTTTTGGCTGAAGCGATTTCAAATTTTCTGCTTCCGCGGAAATATCTACCTCCCCGCCCCCTCCCCCTTACCAAAAGCCACATTTCCCCTGTTTCCGCCTTCCTTTCCAAGTTGAAACCTTCACTCCTTGCTTGCAGCGCCGCCGCCTCCTCGCCGGTGACCCTCCTTCATGCTGCTCGGCCTCGCCTATCCAGGCAGGTAATCCCACTACAAAAAAATACATTTCCGTGATGATACGTGTTTGTCACAGTAGGTCACATTTTCTGTCATGCATGTACATCCATGACAAATTTATGACAGAATCAAGATAGTCATACCTGTGCTGCCGTAGAAGTGTCCACTTCCATGACGATAAATCGCGCGTCACAGAAGTGCTTTCGTCAAGGGTGACCAACACGTGGCATCCACCGTAACGGAACGCCGTTAAGCTATCGGGTCCGGTTTTGGATCCGATAACCCGTTAACACCCCTGACCAATGGGGACTTTCCACGTGTAAAATCATCATTGGCTGGAGGAAACACGTGTCTGCTCACCGTTGGGACAGATGTCATCCACTCATTGGACCCAAAGCGCCTATGATACGTCGACACGTGGCATGACCCAACAGAGGCTCATTCCTGTGAAAAGGCAGGCCCGTTTGACTTGGTCAAAAGGTGGCGGGGCGGCCCACGGCAAGCCTGTTAACGGCCTGTTCGTATATAGCCCATTTACAGCCCGCTAACCCAAGGCCAGTTTACGGCCTATCCGAATTAGGCCCAGTAGCGTCATCTGGGCCGTCCAATATAATTCCAGCCCGTTTTAACTTCTGGCCCATGTATGGCCCATGACGTCTTTCGGCCCATATGAGGCCCTTATTACTCTCGGCCCATTAACGGCCCGTGGTAAAACTTGTTGGAATATGCCCTAGAGGCAATAATAAATTGGTTATTATTATATTTCCTTGTTCATGATAAACGTTTATTATCCATGCTAGAATTGTATTGATAGGAAACTCAGATACATGTGTGGATACATAGACAACACCATGTCCCTAGTAAGCCTCTAGTTGACTAGCTCGTTGATCAATAGATGGTTACGGTTTCCTGACCATGGACATTGGATGTCGTTGATAACGGGATCACATCATTAGGAGAATGATGTGATGGACAAGACCCAATCCTAAGCCTAGCACAAGATCGTGTAGTTCGTTTGCTCAGAGCTTTTCTAATGTCAAGTATCATTTCCTTAGACCATGAGATTGTGCAACTCCCGGATACCGTAGGAATGCTTTGGGTGTACCAAACGTCACAACGTAACTGGGTGACTATAAAGGTGCACTACAGGTATCTCTGAAAGTGTCTGTTGGGTTGGCACGAATCGAGACTGGGATTTGTCACTCCGTGTAAACGGAGAGGTATCTCTGGGCCCACTCGGTAGGACATCATCATAATGTGCACAATGTGACCAAGGAGTTGATCACGGGATGATGTGAGTTACGGAACGAGTAAAGAGACTTGCCGGTAACGAGATTGAACAAGGTATCGGGATACCGACGATCGAATCTCGGGAAAGTAACATACCGATGGACAAAGGGAATTGCATACGGGATTGATTGAATCCCCGACATCGTGGTTCATCCGATGAGATCATCGTGGAACATGTGGGAGCCAACATGGGTATCCAGATCCCGCTGTTGGTTATTGACCGGAGAACGTCTCGGTCATGTCTGCATGGTTCCCGAACCCGTAGGGTCTACACACTTAAGGTTCGATGACGCTAGGGTTATAAGGAAAGTTTATACGTGGTTACCGAATGTTGTTCGGTGTCCCGGATGAGATCCCGGACGTCATGAGGAGTTCCGGAATGGTCCGGAGGTAAAGATTTATATATGGGAAGTCCTGTTTTGGTCACCGGAAAAGTTTCGGGTGATATCGGTAATGTACCGGGACCACCGGGAGGGTCCCGGGGGTCCACCAAGTGGGGCCACCAGCCCCAGAAGGCTGCGTGGGCCAAGTGTGGGAGGGGACCAGCCCCAAGTAGGCTGGTGCGCCCCCCCACCAAGGCCCAAGGCGCATGGGAGAGTGGGAGGGGGCAAACCCTAGGTCCAGATGGGCCTTAGGGCCCATCTAGTGGGGCGCCCCCCCTCTCCTCCCCTTGGCCGCCCCCTTGGATGGGATCTAGGGCTGGCCGCCTCCTCTTGGGGTGGGAACCCTAGAGGGGGGCGCAGCCCCCTCCCCCCTATATATAGTTGAGGTTTGGGCTGCCCAAGACACATGAGAACGTCTCTCTTTCAGCGCAGCCATACCCCTCTCCCTCCTCCTCCTCTCCCGCGGTGCTTGGCGAAGCCCTGCGGGATTGCCACGCTCCTCCATCACCACCACGCCGTCATGCTGCTGCTGGATGGAGTCTTCCCCAACCTCTCCCTCTCACCTTGCTGGATCAAGGCGTGGGAGACGTCACCGGGCTGCACATGTGTTGAACGCGGAGGCGCCGTGGTTCGGCGCTTAGATCGGAATCAACCACGATCTGAATCGCTACGAGTACGACTCCCTCATCCGCGTTCTTGCAACGCTTCCGCATCGCGATCTACAATGGTATGTAGATGCACTCCCCTTCCCCTCGTTGCTAGATTACTCCATAGATTGATCTTGGTGATGCGTAGAAAATTTTGAATTTCTGCTACGTTCCCCAACAGTGGCATCATGAGCTAGGTCTATGCGTAGTTTCTATGCACGAGTAGAACACAAAGTAGTTGTGGGCGTCGATGTTGTCAATTCTTCTTGCCGCTACTAGTCTTATCTTGTTTCGGCGGCATTGTGGGATGAAGCGGCCCGGACCGACCTTACACGTACGCTTACGTGAGACAGGTTCCACCGACTGACATGCACTAGTTACATAAGGTGGCTAGCGGGTGTCTGTCTCTCCCACTTTAGTCGGAATGGATTCGATGAAAAGGGTCCTTATGAAGGGTAAATAGAAATTGGCATATCACGTTGTGGTTTTACGTAGGTAAGAAACGTTCTTGCTAGAAACCTATACAAGCCACGTAAAACTTGCAACAACAATTAGAGGACGTCTAACTTGTTTTTGCAGCATGTGCTATGTGATGTGATATGGCCAGAAGATGTGATGAATGATATATCTGATGTATGAGATTGATCATATTCTTGTAATAGGAATCACGACTTGCATGTCGATGAGTATGACAACCGGCAGGAGCCATAGGAGTTGTCTTAATTTTTTGTATGACCTGCGTGTCATTGAATAACGCCATGTAAATTACTTTACTTTATTGCTAAGCGCGTTAGCCATAAAAGTAGAAGTAATCATTGGCGTGACAACTTCATGAAGACACAATGATGGAGATCATGATGATGGAGATCATGGTGTCATGCCGGTGACATAGATGATCATGGTGCCCCGAAGATGGAGATCAAAGGAGCAAAATGATATTGGCCATATCATGTCACTATTTGATTGCATGTGATGTTTATCATGTTATGCATCTTATTTGCTTAGAACGACGGTAGCATAAATAAGATGATCCCTCACTAAAATTTCAAGAGAAGTGTTCCCCCTAACTGTGCACCGTTGCGAAGGTTCGTTGTTTCGAAGCACCACGTGATGATCGGGTGTGATAGATTCTAACGTTCGAATACAACGGGTGTTGACGAGCCTAGCATGTACAGACATGGCCTCGAAACACATGCGAAACACTTAGGTTGACTTGACGAGCCTAGCATGTACAGACATGGCCTCGGAACACAAGAGATCGAAAGGTCGAACATGAGTCGTATAGCAGATACGATCAACATGGAGATGTTCACCAATGATGACTAGTCCGTCTCACGTGATGATCGGACACGGCCTAGTTTGACTCGGATCATGTATCACTTAGATGACTAGAGGGATTTCTATCTGAGTGGGAGTTCAATAATCAGATGAACTTCATTATCATGAACATAGTCAAAAGGTCTTTGCAAATTATGTCATAGCTTGCGCTTTAGTTCTACTGTTTAAGATATGTTCCTAGAGAAAATTTAGTTGAAAGTTGATAGTAGCAATTATGCGGACTGGGTCCGTAAACTGAGGATTGTCCTCATTGCTGCACAGAAGGCTTATGTCCTTAATGCACCGCTCGGTGTGCTGAACCTCAGCGTCGTCTGTAGATGTTGCGGAACATCTGACATACACGTTTTGATAACTACGTGATAGTTCAGTGCGTAATGCTAACGGCTTAGAATTGTGGCACCAAAGACGTTTTGAAATGTCACAGAACATATGAGATGTTCCGAAGACTGAAATTGGGATTTCAGACTAGTGCCCACGTCAAGAGGTATGAGACCTCTGACAAGTTTCTTAAGCCTGCAAACTAAGGGAGAAAAGCTCAATCGTTGAGCATGTGCTCAGATTGTCTGAGTACTACAATCACTTGAATCGAGTGGGAGTTAATCTTCCAGATGAGATAGTGATGGTTCTCCATAATCACTGCCACCAAGCTATTAGAGCTTCGTGATGAACTATAAATATCAAGGATAGATGATGATCCTTGAGAAACTCGCGATGTTTGACAACGCGAAAGTAGAAATCAAGAAGGAGCATCAATTGTTGATGGTTAGTAGAACCACTAGTTTCTAGAAGGGCAAGGGCAAAAGGGATACTTCATGAAACAGCAAATCATTTGCTGCTCTAGTGTAGAATCCCAAGGTTGAACCCAAACCCGAGACTAAGTGCTTCTGTAATGAGGGGAACGGTCACTAAAGCGGAACTACCCTAGATACTTGGTAGATGAGAAGGCAGGCAAGGTCGACAGAAGTATATTGGATATACATTATATGAATGTGTACTTTACTAGTACTCCTAGCAGCACCAGGGTATTAGATACCGGTTCGGTTGCTAAGTGTTAGTAACTCGAAATAAAAGCTGCGGAATAAATGGAGACTAGCTAAAGGTGAGATGACGATGTATGTTGGAAGTGTTTCCAAGGTTGATGTGATCAAGCATCGCATGCTCCCTCTACTATCGAGATTTGGTGTTGGCGTTGAACATGATTGGATTATGTTTATCGCAATACGGTTATTCATTTAAGGAGAATAATGGTTACTCTGTTTATTTGAATAATACCTTCAATGGTCTTGCACCTAAAATGAATCTCGATCGTAGTGATACACATGTTCATGCCAAAAGATATAAGATAGTAATGATAGTACCACATACTTGTGGCACTGCCACTTGAGTCATATTGATATAGAACGCATGAAGAAGCTCCATGTAGATGGATCTTTGGACTCACTCATTTTTGAAAAGATTGAGACATGCGAACCATGTCTATTGGTATATATGCATGAAGAAACTCCATGCAGATGGATCGTTTGGACTCACTTGATTTTGAATCACTTGAGACATGCAAATCATACCACATGGGCAAGATGACTGAAAGGCCTCGTTTTCAGTAAGATGGAACAAGAGAGCAACTTATTGGAAGTAATACATTTTGATGTATGCAGTCCAATGTGCTGAGGCATGCAGTGGATATCGTTATGTTCTTACTTCACAGATGATTTGAGTAGATGCTGAGTGTATTTACTTTATGAAACACAAGTCTGAATTATTGAAAGGTTCAAGTAATTTCAGAGTGAAGTTGAAGATCGTCGTGACAAGAGGATAAAATGTCTGTGATATGATCATAGAGATGAGTATATGAGTTACGAGTTTGGCACACAATTAAGACATTGTGGAAAGTGTTTCACAATTAATACCGCCTGGAACACCATAGTGTGATGGTGTGTCCGAACATCATAACTGCACCCTATTGGATATGGTGCATACCATGATGTTTCTTATCGAATTACCACTATCGTTTATGGGTTAGGCATTAGAGACAACCGCATTCACTTTAAAAGGGGCACCACGCAATTTCGTTGAGACGACACCGTTTAGAGAAACCTAAGTTGTCGTTTCTTAAAAGTTTGGGGCTGCGACGCTTATGTGAAAAGGTTTCAGGCTGATAAGCTCGAACCCAAAGCGGATAAATGCATCTTCATAGAATACCCAAAACAGTTGGGTATACCTCCCATTTCAGATCTGGAAGCAAAAGTAATTGCTTCTAGAAACGAGTCCTTTCTCGAGGAAAAGTTTCTCTCAAAAGAATTGAGTGGGAGGATGGTGGAGACTTGATAAGGTTATTGAACCGTCGCTTCAACTAGTGTGTAGCAGGGCACATGAAGTTGTTCCTTTGGCACCTACACCAATTGAAGTGGAAGCTTATGATAGTGATCATGAAACTTCGGATCAAGTCACTACCAAACCTCGTAGGACGATGAGGATGCGTGCTACTTCAGAGTGGTACGTGATCCTGTCTGAGATATCAGGTTGTTGGACAATACTGAACCTACGAGCTATGGAGAAGCGATGGTGGGCCCATATTCCGACAAATGGTTAGAAGCCATGAAATCCGAGATAAATGGATCTTTGAGAAGAAGACTGACGTGGACGGTAATGTTACCGTCTATGAAGCTCGACTTGTGGCAAAGAGTATTTCCACAAGTTCAAGGAGTTGACTACGATGAGATTTTCTCATCCGTAGCGACTCTTAAGTCCGTCGGAATCATGTTAGCATTAGCTGCATTTATGAAATCTGGCAGATGGATGTCAAAACAAGTTTCCTTACCAGTTTTCGTAAGGAAAGGTTGTATGTGATACAATCAGAAAGGTTTTGTCGATCCTAAGGATGCTAATAGGTATGCTAGCTCCAGCGATCCTTCCATGGACTAGAGCAAGCATCTCGGAGTCAGAATATACACTTTGATGGAGTGATCAAAGGTTTTGGGTTTATACAAAGTTTGTTAGAAACTTGTATTTACAATAAAGTGAGTGGGAGCGCTACAACATTTCTGATAAGTATATGTGAATGACATATTGTTGATCCGAGATGATGTAAAATTTCTGGAAAGCATAAAGGGTTGTTTGAAAGGAGTTTTTCAAAGGAAGACCTGGATAAAAGCTGCTTACATATTGGGCATCAAGATCTATAGAGATAGATCAAGACGCCCGGTGATACTTTCAAAGAATGCACACCTTGACATGATTTTGAAAGAGTTCAAAATAGATCAGCAAAGAAGGAGTTCTTGGCTGTGTTACAAGGTGTGAGTATTGAGTAAGACTCAAGACCTGACCACAGTAGAAGAGAGAGAAAGGACGAAGGTCGTCCCCTATGCTTTAGACGTAGGCTCTACAGTATGCTATGCTGTGTACCGCACATAAAGTGTGCCTTGCCATGAGTTGGTCAAGGGGTACAATAGTGATCCGGGAATGGATCACATGACAGCGGTCGAACTTATCCTTAGTATATAGTGGACTAAGGAATTTTCTCGATTATGTAGGTGAAAAGGCGTTCGTCGTAAAGGGTTACGTCGATGCGAACTTTGACACTAATCCGGATGACTCTGAGTAGAAAATCGGATTCGTATAGTAGAGCAGTTATTTGAAATGGCTCCAAATAGCGCGTGGTAGCATCCACCAGATGACATAGATATTCGTAAAGCACACACGGATCTGAAAGGTTCAGACCCGTTGACTAAATAACCTCTCTCACAAGCATAACATGATCAAACCAGAACTCATTGAGTGTTAATCACATAGAGATGTGAACTAGATTGTTGACTCTAGTAAAGTCTTTGGATGTTGGTCACATGGTGATGTGACCTGTCAGTGTTAATCACATGGTGATGTGAACTAGATTATTGACTCTAGTGCACGTGGGAGACTGTTGGAAATATGCCCTAGAGGCAATAATAAATTGGTTATTATTATATTTCCTTGTTCATGATAAACGTTTATTATCCATGCTAGAATTGTATTGATAGGAAACTCAGATACATGTGTGGATACATAGACAACACCATGTCCCTAGTAAGCCTCTAGTTGACTAGCTCGTTGATCAATAGATGGTTACGGTTTCCTGACCATGGACATTGGATGTCGTTGATAACGGAATCACATCATTAGGAGAATGATGTGATGGACAAGACCCAATCCTAAGCCTAGCACAAGATCGTGTAGTTCGTTTGCTCAGAGCTTTTCTAATGTCAAGTATCATTTCCTTAGACCATGAGATTGTGCAACTCCCGGATACCGTAGGAATGCTTTGGGTGTACCAAACATCACAACGTAACTGGGTGACTATAAAGGTGCACTACAGGTATCTCCGAAAGTGTCTGTTGGGTTGGCACGAATCGAGACTGGGATTTGTCACTCCGTGTAAACGGAGAGGTATCTCTGGGCCCACTCGGTAGGACATCATCATAATGTGCACAATGTGACCAAGGATTTGATCACGGGATGATGTGAGTTACGGAACGAGTAAAGAGACTTGCCGGTAACGAGATTGAACAAGGTATCGGGATACCGACGATCGAATCTCGGGCAAGTAACATACCGATGGACAAAGGGAATTGCATACGGGATTGATTGAATCCCCGACATCGTGGTTCATCCGATGAGATCATCATGGAACATGTGGGAGCCAACATGGGTATCCAGATCCCGCAATTGGTTATTGACCGGACAACGTCTCGGTCATGTCTGCATGGTTCCCGAACCCGTAGGGTCTACACACTTAAGGTTCGATGACGCTAGGGTTATAGGGAAAGTTTATACGTGGTTACCGAATGTTGTTCGGACTCCCGGATGAGATCCCAGACGTCACGAGGAGTTCCGGAATGGTCCAGAGGTAAACATTTATATATGGGAAGTCCTGTTTTGGTCACCGGAAAAGTTTCGGGTGATATCGGTAATGTACCGGGACCACCGGGAGGGTCCCGGGGGTCCACCAAGTGGGGCCACCAGCCCCAGAAGGCTGCGTGGGCCAAGTGTGGGAGGGGACCAGCCCCAAGTGGGCTGGTGCGCCCCCCCACCAAGGCCCAAGGCGCATGGGAGAGTGGGAGGGGGCAAACCCTAGGTCCAGATGGGCCTTAGGGCCCATCTAGTGGGGCGCCCCCCCTCTCCTCCCCTTGGCCGCCCCCTTGGATGGGATCTAGGGCTGGCCGCCTCCTCTTGGGGTGGGAACCCTAGAGGGGGGCACAGCCCCCTCCCCCCCTATATATAGTTGAGGTTTGGGCTGCCCAAGACACATGAGAACGTCTCTCTTTCGGCGCAGCCATACCCCTCTCCCTCCTCCTCCTCTCCCGCGGTGCTTGGCGAAGCCCTGCGGGATTGCCACGCTCCTCCATCACCACCACACCGTCGTGATGCTGCTGGATGGAGTCTTCCCCAACCTCTCCCTCTCACCTTGCTGGATCAAGGCGTGGGAGACGTCACCGGGCTGCACGTGTGTTGAACGCGGAGGCGCCGTGGTTCGGCGCTTAGATCGGAATCAACCGCGATCTGAATCGCTACGAGTACGACTCCCTCATCCGTGTTCTTGCAACGCTTCCGCATCGCGATCTACAATGGTATGTAGATGCACTCCCCTTCCCCTCGTTGCTAGATTACTCCATAGATTGATCTTGGTGATGCGTAGAAAATTTTGAATTTCTGCTACGTTCCCCAACAAAACTGGCCCGTAATGAACAATGTATCACTTTAGACCCATTAACGGCACGTGGTGAAACTGGCCTATAATGAACAGTGTATCACTTTATACCCATTAACGGCCCATTATTCCGTTGGGCCATTTCTAGCCCATGTTATCTTTCGGCCTTCTCGGGGCCCATTTGTTCTTGGGCTCATTTCCACATTCGTTTACTTACGGCCCGTTACTGTCATTTTCTTCCTGTGGGCCAAATTCAGCCTGTGGTTACAGTCGGCCCGTTTGTGGGCCGTTAATACATTGGGCCGTTTTCATAGTGTCATCAAAATATGGCCGATTAACGACGGCCCGTTATGGTCGGCCCATGAACGGAGGATTTCAACTCTAGCCCATTTACGGCCATAATGTGGTCTGTTATTGGCCCATGTTTGGCCAACCGATCATAAGCCTGTAGAAGGCCCATTGATGATACGGCCCATAGAAGGCCCATTGTGTCTACAGCCCGTATAAGGCCCATTGTTTCTACGCCACGTAGAAGGCCCATTGTTTCTACGGCCCGTAGGAGGCCCATGTTAACTACAACCGATGGGCATCAAAGTTCGCCACCAGTGCAAATATAGGGAACACCCTACACTATAAAAAAATGGCTTGTTGTTTTCTTCAGCCGGTGGCTGCACGTTAAGAACAAATTTTGTATCGCACCAAAACAAATTACAACTATAAAACAAAAGGAAGGTTGGCATAAAAGTTAACAGTCTAGCAGATAAATGCACCACCAGAAGTTCAGAAGCTCAGTTCATTTGACCTGACTGTTATGTTTTCATGTTGTATTGTCCGATGGAGCACCATAACCTTCGCCTTCAGTTCTCCTAGGCTCCTGAACAACATAGCAAATGTCTGATAGTCTGGTTTCAAAACCATGCATATCTTGACAACATCGAACAATGTCTCTCCTTGTTTCACAAAGGGTCTCTGTTAGGGAATGGACTTGTGTCTGGAGCGCAGATACAACATTGTTTTGAGTTTGCATATCTTGATCATGAGGCAGTTTGGACGAGATTGCCTTAACAACCAAGCCAGTATTATGCAGGAACGTGCTTTTGGCACTGTTAGTGGACATGTATTGACCCACTTCAGAAGGTGGTGGTTCCACCATTTTTTCCATAGTTCACGGAAAAGTTGTGGTTTTACATTAGTAGTACCAGAACAGAAGATATTAAGGAGGCAGCAAAACCAAACAAAATAGCTTTGGTCTATATGCAGAACTTATTCTGGTGAACCCATGTAAAATAATAGTTGTATTTTATTGCAAAGTACATAATTAAACCAGGTTCCAAACATATGACCATGTACCATCGCTAATGTATTGTCTATTTCTTCACATTGTATTGAGGGCTAAGGATAAAGAGACGAAGTTTGTAATACGGTAAGCATAGTATGACATCATTCATATCACAAAACAACTGAGAACAGACAAACAGGCAATTGTAATGTTGTGTGGGCAAGTCCAGCACGGAACTAGATTACAGGTCAAGATCAAAGGAACGTCACTCCTCTCTTTTAAACCTTGTAAGGTGCAATGATACGCTAAGACAATTGTGTATAAAATTGAAAAGAGTAATAGACATTGGATGCAAACCATGCAGTTCAAGGCACAAGTCAGAGTAAGTAGTAGTTAAAAGGCACGAGGATTAAGGACTTACAACAGCGACTTTGACTGGTGTAGTCATGCCCTTCTTCTTGCTGGTGTGACAGTCCTTGAAGATTTCCACAGCATTTGGTTCAGGTACTTTTTGGTCCTTGCGGGCTTTCCTCTGCATTTGGAACAAGTCAATATAGATCTGATAATATGGTACAGCGAAAAGAGTGAAACAACAACTAATTACAAGAGCCTCGCAGTGTGCAATATAGCTACGAGATCCTGTCGTCTGTTGGAATTTCACTTTCGTACGGTTGGCCTTGTTCTTTGAACAGTTCACCTACAAGAAGATAGATTTGTGTGGCACATGCGTAAATAGGACTTCAACATGTGATCTGATGACATATATATAATGTACCTGATACTTCGAATCGGACCAGTGTTTAACGAGGCCTCTCCAGTCTTCATCAGATATATTTTCCACTAGAGATGTTTGGGCAAGTTTACTGTTAGCCTTGCCTTCAAAGTGAGTTTTCCTCAAGTTATACCGATACTGTTGCAGAGCAGACTTGAAAACATGGGTGCAAGCTTGTCTGGTTGCATCATCTTGGCTATCCAACCTGAACCTCATCTGTTGAAAATTATGGGAGTCTCATTATCAACAACCTAGAAAGTATTGGATAGAGCAAGACGATATTACTAGTTTCCATACATAACCATACTTACAGATAAATGGCGAGGAAGGTGTTGAACTGGGTTTCGTCTTTGTCATTCCTGTACTGAATCCATGTTGGGAGGATACGTACATGACACCTAACTGCAACAGCTGCCTCTGATACTAACTTGGCTGACTCTATAGCATCACGTGGCCTTTTTAAACCTGCCTCAAAACGGATCTCCATTCCTCCTCCTCTAGATTTAGTTAACCTATCGAGCATTATCCCTGATGTTTGTTTCCTTTTGCGCCTAGGTGCTAGTCCAACAACAAACATAGGAAGTGTTAGTGTACATCAAACTGTGAGACTACATATAAAGAAGCATGCAACTGTAACTTGACTCTAGCAACTACCTTCTTGCTGTTGAAGCTCATAAAGTTCATCTGATCTTGCCAACTCATCTTGTGTCAAGAGTGCTTCAAAAGTAGTGTCAGGTGGCAAGGGAGCTTGGGAACGTGCTGCTAGCTGAGTTGACGAACGAGTAAATCGTGCAGCTGGTGGTACTGTGGAAGGTGTTGCAACAACTAGGGTTGTCTCTGCTTGTTTGGTGGCAGCTATTTGTTTCTGTTTGGCTTGTTCTGCAGCTCGTGTAGCATGCGATACCCTGTCGGTACAATTTTCCGCTGGACTTTGACCTTCTATTGCACCATCAGTACCAGCAGAATCTGCAGGATTGTTCCGCTTCCCTTTCCCTGTCGTTCTGTCTTGCTTCCTCTTTCTCTGTGCCATGTTAAGTCAAGCCGACAAGAAAAACGAATAACAATTTAGTTCTTCAGAACAAATGTACTTTGATGTAAGAACATGGTGTGATAGACAGATATTGTATGTTCTAGAAACAGGAACACGTGTCTTAGTCACAAGTATAATGTGTAAAGTAAGCAGATGAAATTCAACAAAATTAGAAGCAATACAAGCTAGACATCATACATAACATGCAACCACATATAACAGTGCCAAGTTAGAGGGAGCACCTGTGATGGTGCACTAGGGGAGACGTGCTCATCACCAACACAACTACGTTGAGTGTCTATGCATGTGTTGTCTTGGAAATCATCTTGGGGGGATGGAGGAGTAGAATCTGTAGAGGCCCTCCATTTGGAAGGAGCACCTTCATCCGCTGTCTTGCTAACTTCCTTCCACTTTATTGAGTTTGAATTGTCAAGTAAAACTGACAAGAAAAAGCAATAAAATTCACTCTTCAGAACTCATTCGTGCATGATACTGACAATCACTACTTTGATGTAAGGCAAACACATGATTCCAGGATGGAATAATACAAAAAACAGGACGGCATGACATATTCACAACTGTTTGTGTAAACTAAGCAGAAACCATTTCACCAAATAAGAAGCAATGCAAGCTAGACACCACGTGAAAGATGCAACCAATATGACTCTGCCAAGTTAAAAGTGTCCCATCATAAATGGCATTTCAACAAATTAGAAGCAGCGCATGCTATAAATCATATCAAAGATGCAACTAATATCACACTGCATATACTGAAGGTGTCTCGTCATATTGATTTATGCGGGATACAAAAAAACAATAGTTTTATGTGAGGACATGCTTAATAGACAGATGTACTATGTACTACAGGAAGGCATGTCACATTAACCAGTATAATGTATAAGCTAAGCAGAATAGCACATGCAGTTTAACCAGATTGGAACAATTACAATCTAGACAGCATATGCAACATGCAACCACATATCACGCTGCCAAGTTAGAGCAAGCACCTGTGATGCTAGTGTAGGGGAAATGCGGTAATCAACTACAGAGCTACATTCACTATCTTCATCCAGCCTTGCTTTTTCTTGAGAATCATGTCGGGAGGCTGACGCTGCATTCTTTAAATGAGGAGTAATCCACTTGCCTGACTGCCTCATCATAAGTGATTGATGAGGGATACACAAGAACATTAGTTTGATGTAAGAACATGGTTAATACACAGATGTACTAGTATGTACCAAAAACAGAAAGGCATGTCATATTCAAAGGTATAATGTGTAAGCTAAGCAGATGCAATTTAACCAAATTGGAAGCAATACAAGCTAGACATCCGGCTGGAGTGGTGAGCATGATCATCTAGGACTTGAGAGCCTGGTGGGAGGTGAGCTGCTTCGCCACCATCGCGGCTTTTTAGTTGGCTTCTAGGCGATGCCTGTCTTTGCTGGGCTTGTCACTGGCTCGGCCAGTGCCCTGACTAGCTATTTGTCTTCTGGTGCTCACGGGATGGTGGTTCATGTAAAAATATCTTTCCTTATCTTAATAAAGACCGAATTCAGCCTTTTGAATACAATCTAGACACCATATGGAACATGCAACCACATATGACACCGCGAAGTTCAAGCAAGCACCTGGGATTGTGGTTCATTGTGAGCGAGGTCATCAACTCCAGAGCTACGTTTACCGTCTCCATCTGCTGACACAGCACCCTTTATAGCGTTGTAACGTGCCGTGCTTACCCACGTAGAAAGCTGGAGCAACTTCTCTCTTTTCTTTTCTGCTTCTCTCGAGGCAGACTATGAAATACCCTTGCATAAAAACACAATAGTAAGTGTATGGGTGAAGTGTGTGCAGAATTAGTGCACTGTAAAAGTAGCAGGTACCAGGTGGCTGAAAAATAAATGACAGGAGACATATGATAGCTCTACAACATTGCATGGCAAACAAAATTAGATTCAACTCCATATGATTTTGTAATATATGAGCACAGGAAATGCAGGTACTCCTCCAGCACAGCACCACATGTGGTCATATCAAGATAACAGTCGACTGAAAATAAATAGGTCAGTTGATTTTTTTAATGAACCGTCCAATCTATAAGGAACGGGCAGATGGCCTTCGTCTACCTCCCGCCAGTCACTATTGACGATCTTTCTCGAACCGCCAACGACCACCGGACCAGACCCCTGCCCCCGCCGCCCCGCCCTCCCCTCGACCTCACACCACCGCCGTGCTTGGCAGCGCCCCCAGGCCATCCCTTTAATCCCGGCCGACCTCCAGATCGGGCGCCAGTAGCTCTAGGCCCCACACGCCCCTAAGATAAACACCGAGGCGCTGCTTCCCCGACGTAATAGGCGGACTAGCGCCTGTTACACCGGGGAATGCTTCCGTTAATTGGGAATCAACTGACTAGAAATTGAAATTCAGGGGGGCGACGGACCTCTAGCTAAGGTGAAATAGTATATGAGGAGAAACCTTGTGCATCGCGAGTTACTAGGAACATCTAGTATCAAGAAGAAGCGGTCAACTAGTGTCTTCTGTGGGATGAATACCGTGCAAGCAGACACGTAAGATTTGCACGAATAAGGGAAGAGGAGTACCATTTTCGGTTGCCGGTGTGGTCGCCTCCACATGTCACGCCGATCTTCTTCTTTTTGGCGGGGAAACTGATGTTCTGGAGGGTGCAGGCTTGGAAGAACCCATGGCCAAATTGTTGACTGTGTTGCCATGGCCATATGTCGGCGGAGCGGAAGCAGATCTGAGGTGGCGAAGGATGGCGTAGCAGGAACAGCTCCGGTGCGGTGGAGGGTGGCGAAGTGGGAGCGGCAGCAGTGAGGCGCAGGACAGCGTGGTTGAACTGGCTCGGGTATGGACGACTCGGACTCGGCTTCAACTACTAGCCGTGGAGGGCGTTGCGGTTGAGGTTGCGATGGACGACGACGTCGAGGTATCGGCTCCGGCGTGATGGAGGAGGGCGGCGGTTGATGGGTGGAATGAGGTGGCGGACGGATGATACGTCTTCGTCGTATCTACTTTTCCAAACACTTTTGCCCTTGTTTTGGAGTCTAACTTGCATGATTTGAATGGAACTAACCAGGACTGACGCTGTTTTCAGCAGAATTGCCATGGTGTTATCTTTGTGCAGAAACAAAAGTTCTCGGAATGACCTGAAACTTCACGGAGATTATTTTTGGAAATAATAAAAAATACTGGCGAAAGAATCAAGGCCAGGGGGCCCACACCCTTTCCATGAGGGTGGGGGGCGTGCCTGCCCCCTGGGCGCGCCCTCCTACCTCATGGGCCCCCTGGAGCTCCACCGACCTCAACTCCTGTTGGGGAATGCAGTAATTTTAAAAAAATTCCTACGCACACGCAAGATCGTGGCGATGCATAGCAACGAGAGGGGAGAGTGCTGTCCACGTACCCTTGTAGACCGAAAGCGGAAGCGTTAGTACAACGCGGTTGATGTAGTCGTACGTCTTCACGATCTGACCGATCAAGTACCGAATGTACGACACCTCCGAGTTCAACACACGTTCAGCTCGATGACGTACCTCGAACTCCGATCCAGCCGAGCTTTGAGGGAGAGTTCCGTTAGCACGATGGTGTGGTGACGATGATGATGTTCTACCGATGCAGGGCTTCACCTAAGCACCGCTACAATATTATCGAGGTGGATTATGCTGGAGGGGGCCACCGCACACGGCTAAGAGATCAAGAGATCAATTGTTGTGTCTAGAGGTGCCCCCCTACCCCTATATATAAAGGAGCAAGGGGGGGAGAGGCGGCCGGTAAGGAGGAGGCGTGCCAGGGAGGAGTCGTAGTCCCACCGGGAGTAGGACTCCATCATTTCCTAGTTGGAGTAGAAGGGGGAAGGAGGAGGGAGAGAGGAAAGAAAGGGGGGCGCCGCCCCCCCTCCTTGTCCAATTCGGACTAGAGGGGGAGGGGGTGTGCGGCCTGCCCTGGCTGCCCCTCCTCTTCTCCACTAAGGCCCATCTTGGCCCATTAAACCCCCGGGGGGGTTCCGGTAACCCCCGATACTCCGGTAAAATCCCGATTTCACCCGGAACACTTCCGATATCCAAATACAGGCTTCCAATATATCAATCTTTATGTCTCGACCATTTCGAGACTCCTCGTCATGTCCGTGATCACATCCGGGACTCCGAACTACCTTCGGTACATCAAAACACGTAAACTAATAATATAACCGTCATCAAACTTTAAGCATGCGGACCCTACGGGTTCGAGAACTATGTAGACATGACCGAGACACGTCTCCGGTCAATAACCAATAGTGGAACCTGGATGCTCATATTGGCTCCTACATATTCTACGAAGATCTTTATCGGTCAAACCGCATAACAACATACGTTGTTCCCTTTGTCATCGGTATGTTACTTGCCCGAGATTCGATCGTCGGTATCTTAATACCTAGTTCAATCTCGTTACCGGCAAGTCTCTTTACTCGTTCTGTAATAAATCATCCCGCAACTAACTCATTAGTTGCAATGCTTGCAAGGCTTATAGTGATGTGCATTACCGAGTGGGCCCAAAGATACCTCACCGACAATCAAAGTGACAAATCCTAATCTCGAAATACGCCAACCCAACAAGTACCTTTGGAGACACCTGTAGAGCACCTTTATAATCACCCAGTTACGTTGTGACATTTGGTAGCACACAAAGTGTTCCTTCGGTAAACGGGAGTTCCATAATCTCATAGTCATAGGAACATGTATAAGTCATGAAGAAAGCAATAGCAGAATACTAAACGATCGAGTGCTAAGCTAACGGAATGGGTCAAGTCAATCACATCATTCTCCTAATGATGTGATCCCGTTAATCAAATGACAATTCATGTCAATGGCTAGGAAACATAACCATATTTGATCAACGAGCTAGTCAAGTAGAGGCATACTAGTGACACTCTGTTTGTCTATGTATTCACACCCCGGTTAATACAATTCTAGCATGAATAATAAACAATTATCATGATATAAGGAAATAAATAATAACTTTATTATTGCCTCTAGGGCATATTTCTGTGATAATAACTTGATCTGAAGTTTCATGATCATCATCCTTAACTTCCTCACTAATTGGTGTAGATGTCACAGGAACCAGTTTCTGTGATGAACTACTTTCCGATAAGGGAGCAAGTACAGTTATCTCATCAAGTTCTACTTTCCTCCCACTCACTTCTTTCGAGAGAAACTCCTTCTCTAAAAAGGATCCAAATTTAGCAACAAAAGTCTTGCCTTCAGATCTGTAATAGAAGGTGTACCCAACAGCTTCCTTTGGGTATCCTATGAAGACACATTTCTCCGATTTGGGTTCGAGCTTATCAGGTTGAAGCTTTTTCACATAAGCATCGCAGCCCCAAACTTTAAGAAACGACAACTTTGGTTTCTTGCCAAACCACAGTTCATAAGGCGTCGTCTCAACGGATTTCGATGGTGCCCTATTTAACGTGAATGCAGCCATCTCTAAAGCATAACCCCAAAATGATAGTGGTAAATCAGTAAGAGACATCATAGATCGCACCATATCTAGTAAAGTACGATTACGACGTTCGGACACACCATTACGCCGTGGTCTTCCGGGTGGCGTGAGTTGCGAAAATATTCCGCATTGTTTCAAATGAAGACCAAACTCGTAACTCAAATATTCTCCTCCATGATCAGATCGTAGAAACTTTATTTTCTTATTACGATGATTTTCAACTTCACTCTGAAATTCTTTGAACTTTTCAAATGTTTCAGACTTATGTTTCATTAAGTATATATACCCATATTTGCTTAAATCATCTCTGAAGGTGAGAAAATAACGATACCTGCCGCGAGCCTCAACATTCATCGGACCACATACATCTGTATGTATGATTTCCAACAAATCTGTTGCTCGCTCCATAGTTCCGGAGAATGGCGTTTTAGTCATCTTGCCCATGAGGCACGGTTCGCAAGTACCAATTGATTCATAATCAAGTGGTTCCAAAAGTCCATCAGTATGGAGTTTCTTCATGCGCTGTACACCAATATGACCTAAACGGCAGTGCCACAAATAAGTTGCACTATCATTATCAACTCCGCATCTTTTGGCTTCAATATTATGAATATGCGTGTCACTACTATCGAGATTCAAAAAAAATAGACCATTCTTCAAGGGAGCATGACCATAAAAGATATTACTCATATAAATAGAACAACCATTATTCTCTGATTTAATTGAATAACCGTCTCGCATCAAACAAGATCCAGATACAATGTTCATGCTCAACGCTGGCACCAAATAACAATTATTCAGGTCTAAAACTAATCCCGAAGGTAGATGTAGAGGTAGCATGCCGACCGCGATCACATCGACTTTGGAACCATTTCCCATGCGCATCGTCACCTCATCCTTAGCCAATCTTCGCTTAATCCGTAGTCCCTGTTTCGAGTTGCCAATATTAGCAACAGAACCAGTATCAAATACCCAGGTGCTATTGCGAGCATTAGTAAGGTACTCATCAATAACATGTATATCACATATACCTTTGTTCACCTTGCCATCCTTCTTATCCGCCAAATAGTTGGGGCAGTTCCGCTTCCAGTGACTAGTCTGTTTGCAGTAGAAGCACTCAGTCTCAGGCTTAGGTCCAGACTTGGGTTTCTTCTCCTGAGCAGCAACTTGTTTGTTGTTCTTCTTGAAGTTCCCCTTCATCTTCCCTTTGCCCTTTTTCTTGAAACTGGTTGCTCTTGTTGAGCATCAACACTTGATGCTCCTTCTTGATTTCTACCTCTGCAGCCTTTAGCATTGCGAAGAGCTCGGGAATCGTCTTATCCATCCCTTGCATGGTATAGTTCATCAAGAAGCTCTTGTAGCTTGGTGGCAGTGATTGAAGAATTCTATCAATGACGCTATCATCCGGAAGATTAACTCCCAGTTGAATGAAGTGATTGTTATACCCAGACATTTTGAGTATATGCTCACTGACAGAACTATTCTCCTCCATCTTACAGCTATAGAACTTATTGGAGACTTCATATCTCTCAATCCGGGCATTAGCTTGAAATATTAAGTTCAACTCCTGGAACATCTCATATGCTCCATGACGTTCAAAACGTCGTTGAAGTCCCGGTTCTAAGCCATAAAGCATTGCACACTGAACTATCGAGTAGTCATCAGCTTTGCTCTGCCAGACGTTCATAACATCTAGTGTTGCTCCTGCAGCAGGTCTGGCACCTAGCGGTGCTTCCAGGACGTAATTCTTCTGTGCAGCAATGAGGATAATCCTCAAGTTATGGACCCAGTCCGTGTAATTGCTACCATCATCTTTCAACTTGCTTTCTCAAGGAACACATTAAAATCCCAATTTCACCCGGAACACTTCCGATATCCAAATATAGGCTTCCAATATATCAATCTTTATGTCTCGACCATTTCGAGACTCCTCGTCAAGTCCGTGATCACATCCGGGACTCCGAACTACCTTCGATACATCAAAACACGTAAACTCATAATATAACCGCCATCGAACTTTAAGCATGCGGACCCTATGGGTTCGACAACTATGTAGAGATGACCGAGACACGTCTCAGGTCAATAACCAATAGTGGAACTTGGATGCTCATATTGCCTCCTACATATTCTACGAAGATCTTTATCGGTCAAACCGCATAACAACATACGGTGTTCCCTTTGTCATCGGTATGTTACTTGCCCGAGATTCGATCGACGGTATCTTAATACCTAGTTCAATCTCGTTACCGGCAAGTCTCTTTACTCGTTCCGTAATACATCATCCCGCAACTAACTCATTAGTTGCAATGCTTGCAAGGCTTATAGTGATGTGCATTACCGAGTGGGCCCAGAGATACCTCTGCGACAATCGGAGTGACAAATCCTAATCTCAAAATATGCCAACCCAACAAGTACCTTTGGAGACACCTGTAGAGCACCTTTATAATCACCCAGTTACGTTGTGACGTTTGGTAGCACACAAAGTGTTCCTCCGGTAAATGGAAGTTGCATAATCTCATAGTCATAGGAACATGTATAAGTCATGAAGAAAGCAATAGCAGAATACTAAACGATTGAGTGCTAAGCTAACGGAATGGTTCAAGTCAATCACATCATTCTCCTAATGATGTGATCCCGTTAATCAAATGACAACTCATGTCAATGGCTAGGAAACATAACCATCTTTGATCAACGAGCTAGTCAAGTAGAGGCATACTAGTGACACTCTGTTTGTCTATGTATTCACACCCCGGTTAATACAATTCTAGCATGAATAATAAACAATTATCATGATATAAGGAAATAAATAATAACTTTATTATTGCCTCTAGGGCATATTTCCTTCAGTCTCCCACTTGCACTAGAGTCAATAATCTAGATTACACAGTAATGATTCTAACACCCATGGAGTCTTGGTGCTGATCATGGTTTGCTCGTGGAAGAGGCTTAGTCAACGGGTCTGCAACATTCAGATCCATATGTATCTTGCAAATTTCTATGTCTCCCACCTGGACTTGATCCCGGATGGAGTTGAAGCGTCTCTTGATGTGCTTGGTTCTCTTGTGAAATCTGGATTCCTTTGCCAAGGCAATTGCACCAGTATTGTCACAAATGATTTTCATTGGACCCGATGCACTAGGTATGAAACCTAGATCGGATATGAACTCCTTCATCCAGACTCCTTTATTTGCTGCTTCCGAAGCAGCTATGTACTCCACTTCACACGTAGATCCCGCCACAACGCTTTGTTTAGAACTGCTCCAACTTACAGCTCCACCGTTCAATGTAAATAGGTATCCGCTTTGTGATTTAGAATCGTCCGGATCAGTGTCAAAGCTTGCATTTACGTAACCATTTACGACTATCTCTTTGTCACCTCCATAAACGAGAAACATATCGTTAGTCCTTTTCAGGCATTTCAGGATGTTCTTGACCGCTGTCCAGTTATCCACTCCTGGATTACTTTGGTACCTCCCTGCTAAACTTATAGCAAGGCACACATCAGGTCTGGTACACAGCATTGCATACATGATAGAGCCTATGGCTGAAGCATAGGGAACATCTTTCATCTTCTCTCTATCTTCTGCAATGGTCGGGCATTGAGACTTACTCAACTTCACACCTTGTAACACAGGCAAGAACCCTTTCTTTGCTTGATCCATTTTGAACTTCTTCAAAACTTTGTCAAGGTATGTGCTTTGTGAAAGTCCAATTAAGCGTCTTGATCTATCTCTATAGATCTTGATGCCCAATATATAAGCAGCTTCACCGAGGTCCTTCGTTGAAAAACTCTTATTCAAGTATCCCTTTATGCTATCCAGAAATTCTATATCATTTCCAATCAGCAATATGTCATCCACATATAATATTAGAAATGCTACAGAGCTCCCACTCACGCTTCCCCAAAAGTCTGTATAAAGCGATATGCTTTGATCACACTATCAAAGCGTTTATTCCAACTCCGAGAGGCTTGCACCAGTCCATAAATGGATCGCTGGAGCTTGCACACTTTGTTAGCTCCCTTTGGATCGACAAAATCTTCCGGTTGCATCATATACAACTCTTCTTCCAGAAATCCATTCAGGAATGCAGTTTTGACATCCATTTTCCAAATTTCATAATCATAAAATGCGGCAATTGCTAACATGATTCGGACAGACTTAAGAATCGCTACGAGTGAGAAAGTCTCATCGTAGTCAATCCCTTGACTTGTCGAAAACCTTTTGCAACAAGTCGAGCTTTATATACAGTAACATTACTGTCAGCGCCAGTCTTCTTCTTGAAGATCCATTTATTCTCAATGGCTTGCTGATCATCGGGCAAGTCAACCAAAGTCCACACTTTGTTCTCATACATGGATCCCATCTTAGATTTCATGGCCTTAAGCCATTTTGCGGAATCTGGGCTCACCATCGCTTCTTCATAGTTCGTAGGTTCGTCATGGTCTAGTAACATAACCTCCAGAACAGGATTACCGTACCACTCTGGTGCGGATCTTACTCTGGTTGACCTCCGAGGTTCAATAACAACTTGATCTGAAGTTTCATGATCATCATCATTAACTTCCTCACTAATTGGTGTAGATGTCACAGGAACCGGTTTCTGTGATGAACTACTTTCCAATAAGGGAGCAGGTACAGTTATCTCATCAAGTTCTACTTTCCTCCCACTCACTACTTTCGAGAGAAACTCCTTCTCTAGAAAGGATCCAAATTTAGCAACAAAAGTCTTGCCTTCAGATCTGTAATAGAAGGTGTACCCAACAGTTTCTTTTGGGTATCCTATGAAGACACATTTCTCCGATTTGGGTTCGAGCTTATCAGGTTGAAGCTTTTTCACATAAGCATCGCAGCCCCAAACTTTAAGAAACGACAACTTTGGTTTCTTGCCAAACCACAGTTCATAAGGCGTCGTCTCAACGGATTTCGATGGTGCCCTATTTAACGTGAATGCAGCCGTCTCTAAAGCATAACTCCAAAATGATAGCGGTAAATCAGTAAGAGACATCATAGATCGCACCATATCTAGTAAAGTACGATTAAGACGTTCGGACACACCATTACGCTGTGGTGTTCCGGGTGGCGTGAGTTGCGAAACTATTCCGCATTGTTTCAAATGAAGACCAAACTCGTAACTCAAATATTCTCCTCCACGATCAGATCGTAGAAACTTTATTTTCTTGTTACGATGATTTTCAACTTCACTCTGAAATTCTTTGAACTTTTCAAATGTTTCAGACTTATGTTTCATTAAGTAGATATACCCATATTTTCTTAAATCATCTCAGAAGGTGAGAAAATAACGATACCCGCCGCGAGCCTCAACATTTATCGGACCACATACATCTGCATGTATGATTTCGAACAAATATGTTGCTCGATCCATAGTTCCGGAGAATGGAGTTTTAGTCATCTTGCCCATGAGGCACGGTTCGCAAGTACCAAGTGATTCATAATCAAGTGGTTCCAAAAGTCCATTAGTATGGAGTTTCTTCATGCGCTTTACACCAATATGACCTAAACGGCAGTGCCACAAATAAGTTGCACTATCATTATCAACTCCGCATCTTTTGGATTCAATATTCTGAATATGTGTATCACTACTATCGAGATTCAACAAAAATAGACCACTCTTCAAGGGTGCATGACCATAAAAGATATTACTCATATAAATAGAACAATCATTATTCTCTGATTTAAATGAATAACTGTCTCGCATTAAACAAGATCCAGATATAATGTTCATGCTCAACGCTGGCACCAAATAACAATTATTCAGGTCTAAAACTAATCCCGAAGGTAGATGTAGGGGTAGCGTGCCGACCGCGATCACATCGACTTTGGAACCATTTCCCATGCGCATCGTCACCTCATCCTTAGCCAATCTTCGCTTAATCCGTAGTCCCTGTTTCGAGTTGCAAATATTAGCAACAGAACCAGTATCAAATACCCAGGTGCTACTGCGAGCATTAGTAAGGTACACATCAATAACATGTATATCACATATACCTTTGTTCACCTTGCCATCCTTCTTATCCGCCAAATACTTGGGGCAGTTCCGCTTCCAGTGACCAGTCTGTTTGCAGTAGAAGCACTCAGTCTCAAGCTTAGGTCCAGACTTGGGTTTCTTCTCCTGAGCAGCAACTTGTTTGCTGTTCTTCTTGAAGTTCCCCTTCATCTTCCCTTTGCCCTTTTTCTTGAAACTGGTTGCTCTTGTTGAGCATCAACACATGATGCTCCTTCTTGATTTCTACCTCCGCAGCCTTTAGCATTGCGAAGAGCTAGGGAATCGTCTTATCCATCCCTTGCATGTTATAGTTCATCACGAAGCTCTTGTAGCTTGGTGGAAGTGATTGAAGAATTCTGTCAATGACGCTATTATCCGGAAGATTAACTCCCAGTTGAATCAAGTGATTGTTATACCCAGACATTCTGAGTATATGCTCACTGACAGAACTATTCTCCTCCATCTTACAGCTGTAGAACTTATTGGAGACTTCATATCTCTCAATCCGGGCATTTGCTTGAAATATTAAGTTCAACTCCTCGAACATCTCATATGCTCCATGACGTTCAAAACGTTGTTGAAGTCCCGGTTCTAAGCCGTAAAGCATTGCACACTGAACTATCGAGTAGTCATCAGCTTTGCTCTGCCAGACGTTCATAACATCTAGTGTTGCTCCTGCAGCAGGTCTGGCACCTAGTGGTGCTTCCAGGACGTAATTCTTCTGTGCAGCAATGAGGATAATCCTCAAGTTACGGACCCAGTTCGTGTAATTGCTACCATCATCTTTCAACTTTGCTTTCTCAACGAACACATTAAAATCCCGATTTCACCCGGAACACTTCCGATATCCAAATATAGGCTTCCAATATATCAATCTTTATGTCTCGACCATTTCGAGACTCCTCGTCATGTCCGTGATCACATCCAGGACTCCGAACTACCTTCGGTACATCAAAACACGTAAACTCATAATATAACCGTCATCGAACTTTAAGCATGCGGAACCTACGGGTTCGAGAACTATGTAGACATGACCGAGACACGTCTCCGGTCAATAACCAATAGTGGAACTTGGATGCTCATATTGGCTCCTACATATTCTATGAAGATCTTTATCGGTCAAACCGCATAACAACATACGTTGTTCCCTTTGTCATCGGTATGTTACTTGCCCGAGATTCAATCGTCGGTATCTCAATACCTAGTTCAATCTCGTTACCGACAAGTCTCTTTACTCGTTCCGTAATACATCATCCCGCAACTAACTCATTAGTTGCAATGCTTGCAAGGCTTATAGTGATGTGCATTACCGAGTGGGCCCAGAGATACCTCTCCGACAATCGGAGTGACAAATCCTAATCTCGAAATACGCCAACCCAACTAGTACCTTTGGAGACACCTGTAGAGCACCTTTATAATCACCCAGTTACGTTGTGACGTTTGGTAGCACACAAAGTGTTCCTCCGATAAACGGGAGTTGCATAATCTCATAGTCATAGGAACATGTATAAGTCATGAAGAAAGCAATAGCAGAATACTAAAAGATCGAGTGCTAAGCTAACGGAATGGTTCAAGTCAATCACATCATTCTCCTAATGATGTGATCCCGTTAATCAAATGACAACTCATGTCAATGGTTATGAAACATAACCATCTTTGATCAATCAGCTAGTCAAGTAGAGGCATACTAGTGACACTCTGTTTGTCTATGTATTCACACAAGTATTATGTTTCCAGTTAATACAATTCTAGCATGAATAATAAACAATTATCATGATATAAGGAAATAAATAATAACTTTATTATTGCCTCTAGGGCATATTTCCTTCAGTCTCCCACTTGCAGTAGAGTCAATAATCTGGATTACACAGTAATGATTCTAACACCCATGGAGTCTTGGTGCTGATCATGTTTTGCTCGTGGAAGAAGCTTAGTCAACGGGTCTGCAACATTCAGATCCATATGTATCTTGCAAATTTCTATGTCTCCCACCTGGACTTGATCCCGGATGGAGTTGAAGCGTCTCTTGATGTGCTTGGTTCTCTTGTGAAATCTGGATTCCTTTGCCAAGGCAATTGCACCAGTATTGTCACAAAAGATTTTCATTGGACCCGATGCACTAGGTATGACACCTAGATTGGATATGAACTCCTTTATCCAGACTCCTTTATTTGCTGCTTCCGAAGCAGCTATGTACTCCGCTTCACACGTAGATCCCGCCACAACGCTTTGTTTAGAACTGCACCAACTTACAGCTCCACCGTTCAATGTAAATACGTATCCGGTTTGCGATTTAGAATCGTCCGGATCAGTGTCAAAGCTTGCATCGACTTAACCATTTATGACTAGCTCTTTGTCACCTCCATAAATGAGAAACATATCCTTAGTCCTTTTCTGGTATTTCAGGCTGTTCTTGACCGTTGTCCAGTGATCCACTCCTGGATTACTTTGGTACCTCCCTGCTAAACTTATAGCAAGGCACACATCAGGTCTGGTACACAGCATTGCATACATGATAGAGCCAATGGCTGAAGCATAGGGAACATCTTTCATCTTCTCTCTATCTTCTGCAGTGGTCGGGCATTGAGTCTTACTCAACTTCACACCTTGTAACACAGGCAAGAACCCTTTCTTTGCTTGATCCATTTTGAACTTCTTCAAAACTTTGTCAAGGTATGTGCTTTGTGAAAGTCCAATTAAGCGTCTTGATCTATCTCTATAGATCTTGATGCCCAATATATAAGCAGCTTCACCGAGGTCCTTCATTGAAAAACTCTTATTCAAGTATCCCTTTATGCTATCCAGAAATTCTATATCATTTCCAATCAGCAATATGTCATCCACATATAATATTAGAAATGCTACAGAGCTCCCACTCACGCTTCCCCAAAAGTCTGTATAAAGCGATATGCTTTGATCACACTATCAAAGCGTTTATTCCAACTCCGAGAGGCTTGCACCAGTCCATAAATGGATCGCTGGAGCTTGCACACTTTGTTAGCTCCCTTTGGATCGACAAAATCTTCCGGTTGCATCATATACAACTCTTCTTCCAGAAATCCATTCAGGAATGCAGTTTTGACATCCATTTTCCAAATTTCATAATCATAAAATGCGGCAATTGCTAACATGATTCGGACAGACTTAAGAATTGCTACGAGTGAGAAAGTCTCATCGTAGTCAATCCCTTGACTTGTCGAAAACCTTTTGCAACAAGTCGAGCTTTATATACAGTAACATTACTGTCAGCGCCAGTCTTCTTCTTGAAGATCCATTTATTCTCAATGGCTTGCCGATCATCGGGCAAGTCAACCAAAGTCCACACTTTGTTCTCATACATGGATCCCATCTTAGATTTCATGGCCTTAAGCCATTTTGCGGAATCTGGGCTCACCATCGCTTCTTCATAGTTCGTAGGTTCGTCATGGTCTAGTAACATAACCTCCAGAACAGGATTACCGTACCACTCTGGTGCGGATCTTACTCTGGTTGACCTCCGAGGTTCAATAACAACTTGATCTGAAGTTTCATGATCATCATCATTAACTTCCTCACTAATTGGTGTAGATGTCACAGGAACCGGTTTCTGTGATGAACTACTTTCCAATAAGGGAGCAGGTACAGTTATCTCATCAAGTTCTACTTTCCTCCCACTCACTACTTTCGAGAGAAACTCCTTCTCTAGAAAGGATCCAAATTTAGCAACAAAAGTCTTGCCTTCAGATCTGTAATAGAAGGTGTACCCAACAGTTTCTTTTGGGTATCCTATGAAGACACATTTCTCCGATTTGGGTTCGAGCTTATCAGGTTGAAGCTTTTTCACATAAGCATCGCAGCCCCAAACTTTAAGAAACGACAACTTTGGTTTCTTGCCAAACCACAGTTCATAAGGCGTCGTCTCAACGGATTTCGATGGTGCCCTATTTAACGTGAATGCAGCCGTCTCTAAAGCATAACTCCAAAATGATAGCGGTAAATCAGTAAGAGACATCATAGATCGCACCATATCTAGTAAAGTACGATTAAGACGTTCGGACACACCATTACGCTGTGGTGTTCCGGGTGGCGTGAGTTGCGAAACTATTCCGCATTGTTTCAAATGAAGACCAAACTCGTAACTCAAATATTCTCCTCCACGATCAGATCGTAGAAACTTTATTTTCTTGTTACGATGATTTTCAACTTCACTCTGAAATTCTTTGAACTTTTCAAATGTTTCAGACTTATGTTTCATTAAGTAGATATACCCATATTTGCTTAAATCATCTCTGAAGGTGAGAAAATAACGATACCCGCCGCGAGCCTCAACATTCATCGGACCACATACATCTGTATGTATGATTTCCAACAAATTTGTTGCTCGCTCCATAGTTCCGGAGAATGGCGTTTTAGTCATCTTGCCCATGAGGTACGGTTCGCAAGTACCAAGTGATTCATAATCAAGTGGTTCCAAAAGTCCATCAGTATGGAGTTTCTTCATGCGCTTTACACCAATATGACCTAAACGGCAGTGCCACAAATAAGTTGCACTATTATTATCAACTCCGCATCTTTTGGCTTCAATATTATGAATATGTGTATCACTACTATCGAGATTCAACAAAAATAGACCACTCTTCAAGGGTGCATGACCATAAAAGATATTACCCATATAAATAGAACAACCATTATTCTCTGATTTAAATGAATAACCGTCTCGCATCAAACAAGATCCAGATATAATGTTCATGCTCAACGCTGTCACCAAATAACAATTATTCAGGTCTAAAACTAATCCCGAAGGTAGTTGTAGAGGTAGCTTGCCGACCGCGATCACATCGACTTTGGAACCATTTCCCATGCGCATCGTCACCTCATCCTTAGCCAATCTTCGCTTAATCCGTAGTCCCTGTTTCGAGTTGCAAATATTAGCAACACAACCAGTATCAAATACCCAGGTGCTACTGCGAGCATTAGTAAGGTACACATCAATAACATGTATATCACATATACCTTTGTTCACCTTGCCATCCTTCTTATCCGCCAAACACTTGGGGCAGTTCCGCTTCCAGTGACCAGTCTGTTTGCAGTAGAAGCACTCAGCCTCAGCCTTAGGTCCAGTCTTGGGTTTCTTCTCCTGAGCAGCAACTTGTTTGATGTTCTTCTTGAAGTTCCCCTTCTTCTTCCCTTTGCCCTTTTTCTTGAAACCGGTTGCTCTTGTTGAGCATCAACACTTGATGCTCCTTCTTGATTTCTACCTCCGCAGCCTTTAGCATTGCGAAGAGCTCGGGAATCGTCTCATCCATCCCTTGCATGTTATAGTTCATCACGAAGCTCTTGTAGCTTGGTGGCAGTGATTGAAGAATTCTGTCAATGACGCTATCATCCGGAAGATTAACTCCTAGTTGAATCAAGTGACTGTTATACCCAGACATTCTGAGTATATGCTCACTAATAGAACTATTCTGCTCCATCTTACAGCTGTAGAACTTATTGGAGACTTCATATCTCTCAATCCGGGCATTTTCTTGAAATATTAAGTTCAACTCCTAGAACATCTCATATGCTCCATGACGTTCAAAACATCGTTGAATTCCCGGTTCTAAGCCGTAAAGCATTGCACACTGAACTATCGAGTAGTCATCAACTTTGCTCTGCCAGACGTTCATAACATCTGGTGTTGCTCCTGCAGCAGGTCTGGCACCTAGCGGTGCTTCCAGGACGTAATTCTTCTGTGCAGCAATGAGGATAATCCTCAAGTTACGGACCCAGTCCGTGTAATTGCTACCATCATCTTTCAACTTTGCTTTCTCAAGGAACACATTAAAATTCAACAGAACAACAGCACGGGCCATCTATCTACAATCAACATAGACAAGCAAAATAGTATCAGGTACTTAGTTCATGATAAATTTAAGTTCAATTAATCATATTACTTAAGAACTCCCACTTAGATAGATATCCCTCTAATCCTCTAAGTGATCACGTGATCCAAATCAACTAAACCATGTCCGATCATCATGTGAGATGGACTAGTTTCAATGGTGAACATCACTATGTTGATCATATCTACTATATGATTCACGCTCGACCTTTCGGTCTCAGTGTTCCGAGGCCATATCTGCATATGCTAGGCTCGTCAAGTTTAACCTGAGTATTCCGCGTGTGCAACTGTTTTGCACCCATTGTATTTGAAAGTAGAGCCTATCACACCCGATCATCACGTGGTGTCTCAGCACGAAGAACTTTCGCAACGGTGCATACTCAGGGAGAACACTTGTACCTTGATAATTTAGTGAGAGATCATCTTATAATGCTACCGTCAATCAAAGAAAGTTAAGATGCATAAAAGATAAACATCACATGCAATCAATATAAGTGATATGATATGGCCATCATCATTTTGTGCTTGTGATCTCCATCTCCAAAGCACCGTCATGATCACCATCGTCATCGGCGCGACACCTTGATCTTCATCGTAGCATCGTTGTCGTCTCGCCAACTTATGCTTCTACGACTATCACTACCGCTTAGTGATAAAGTAAAGCATTACAGGGCGATTGCATTGCATACAATAAAGCGACAACCATATGGCTCCTCCCAGTTGCCGATAACTCGGTTACAAAACATGATCATCTCATACAATAAAATATAGCATCATGTCTTGACCATATCGCATCACAACATGCCCTGCAAAAACAAGTTAGGCGTCCTCGAAAATTTTACGTCGCTGCTACGGGCTGAGCAAGAACCGTTCTTACCTACGCATCAAAACCACAACAATAGTTCGTCAAGTTAGTGTTATTTTAACCTTCTCAAGGACCGGGCGTAGCCACACTCGGTTCAACTAAAGTTGGAGAAACTGACACCCACCAGCCACCTGTGTGCAAAGCACGTCGGTAGAACCAGTCTTGCATAGGCGTACGCGTAATGTCGCTCCGGGCCGCTTCATCCAACAATACCGCTGAACCAAAGTATGACATGCTGGTAAGCAGTATGACTTGTATCGCCCACAACTCACTTGTTTTCTACTCGTGCATATAACATCTACGCATAAAACCAGGCTCTGATACCACTGTTGGGGAACGTAGTAATTTCAAAAAAAATTCCTACGCACACGCAAGATCATGGTGATGCATAGCAATGAGAGGGGAGAGTGTTGTCCACGTACCCTCATAGACCGAAAGAGGAAGCGTTAGCACAACGCGGTTGATGTAGTCGTACGTCTTCACGATCCGACCGATCAAGTACCGAACGTACGGCACCTCCGAGTTCAGCACACGTTCAGCTCGATGACATCCCTCGAACTCCGATCCAGTCGAGCTTTGAGGGTGAGTTCCGTCAGCACGACGTTATGGTGACGATGATGATGTTCTACCGACGCAGGGCTTCGCCTAAGCGCCGCTACGATATTATCGAGGTGGATTATGGTGTAGGGGGGCACCGCACACGGCTAAGAGATCAATTGTTGTGTCTTGAGGGGCCCCTGCCCCCGTATATAAAGGAGCAAGGGGGGAGAGGCGGCCGGCCAGGAGGAGGCATGCCAGGGAGGAGTCCTATTCCCACCGGGAGTAGGACTCCCTCCTTTCCTAGGTGGAGTAGGAGAAGGGGGAAGGAGGAGGGAGAGAGGAAGGAAAAGGGGGCGCCGCCCCCCTCCTTGTCCAATTCGGACTAGAGCGGGAGGGGGCACGCGGCCTGCCCTGGCCGCCCCTCCTCTTCTCCACTAAGGCCCATCTTGGCCCATTAAACCCCCCCGGGGGGTTCCGGTAACCCCGGGTACTCCGGTAAAATCCCGATTTCACCCGGAACACTTCCGATATCCAAATATAGGCTTCCAATATATCAATCTTTATGTATCGACCATTTCGAGACTCCTCATCATGTCCGTGATCACATCCGGGACTCCGAACTACCTTCGGTACATCAAATCACATAACTCATAATACAAATCATCACCGAACGTTAAGCGTGCGGACCCTACGGGTTCGAGAACTATATAGACATAACCGAGACACATTTCCGGTCAATAACCAATAGCAGAACCTGGATGCTCATATTGGCTCCTACATATTCTACGAAGATCTTTATCGGCCAAACCGCATAACAACATACGTTGTTCCCTTTGTCATCGGTATGTTACTTGCCCGAGATTCAATCGTCGGTATCTCAATACCTAGTTCAATCTCGTTACCGACAAGTCTCTTTACTCGTTCCGTAATACATCATCCCGCAGCTAACACATTAGTTGCAATGCTTGCAAGGCTTAAGTGATGTGCATTACCGAGTGGGCCCAGAGATACCTCTCCAACAATCGGAGTGACAAATCCTAATCTCGAAATACGCCAACCCAACAAGTACCTTTGGAGACACCTGTAGAGCACCTTTATAATCACCCAGTTACGTTGTGACGTTTGGTAGCACACAAAGTGTTCCACCGGTAAACGGGAGTTGCATAATCTCATAGTCATAGGAACATGTATAAGTCATGAAGAAAGCAATAGCAGAATACTCAACGATCGTGTGCTAAGCTAACGGAATGGGTCAAGTCAATCACATCATTCTCCTAATGATGTGATCCCGTTAATCAAATGACAACTCATGTCAATGGCTAGGAAACATAACCATCTTTGATCAACGAGCTAGTCAAGTAGAGGCATACTAGTGACACTCTGTTTGTCTATGTATTCACAAAAGTATTATGTTTCTGGTTAATACAATTCTACCATGAATAATAAACATTTATCATGATATAAGGAAATAAATAATAACTTTATTATTGCCTCTAGGGCATATTTTCTTCAACTCCAACTCCATATATTCGTGTTCGGGGAGAAAAAAATCAGAGAGAAAGATTCATCGCGTTTTATGATACGGAGCCGCCGCCAAGCCCTAAGCTCTCTCGGGAGGACTGATCTGGAGTTCGTTCGGGGCTCCGGAGAGGGGAATCCGCCGCCGTCGTCATCATCAACCATCCTCCACCACCAATTTCATGATGCTCACCGCCGTGCGTGAGTAATTCCATCGCAGGCTTGCTGGACGATGATGGGTTGGATGAGATTTATCATGTAATCGAGTTAGTTTTGTTAGGGTTTGATCCCTAGTATCCATTATGTTCTGAGATTGATGTTGCTATGACTTTGCTATGCTTAATGCTTGTCACTAGGGCCCGAGTGCCAGGATTTCAGATCTGAACCTATTATGTTTTCATGAATATATATGTGTTCTTGATCCTATCTTGCAAGTCTATAGTCACCTACTATGTGTTATGATCCGGCAATCCCGAAGTGACAATAATCGGGACCACTCCCGGTGATGACCGTAGTTTGAGGAGTTCATGTATTCACTATGTGTTAATGCTTTGGTCCGGTACTCTATTAAAAGGAGGCCTTAATATCCCTTAGTTTCCAATAGGACCCCGCTGCCACGGGAGGGTAGGACAAAAGATGTCATGCAAGTTCTTTTCCATAAGCACGTATGACTATATTCAGAATACATGCCTACATTACATTGATGAATTGGAGCTAGTTTTGTGTCACCCTATGTTATGACTGTTACATGATGAACAACATCTGGCATAATTCTCGATCACCGATCCAATGCCTACGAGCTTTTCACATATTGCTCTTTGCTTATTTACTTTACCGTTGCCACTGTTACAATCACTACAAAACCCAAAAATGTTACTTTTGCTACCATTACCGTTACTTCCATACTACTTTGATACTAAATACTTTGCTGCAGATATTAAGTTATCAAGGTGTGGTTGAATTGACAACTCAACTGCTAATACTTGAGAATATTCTTTGGCTCCCCTTGTGTCGAATCAATAAATGTGGGTTGAATACTCTACCCTCAAAAACTGTTGCGATCCCCTATACTTGTGGGTTATCAAGACTATTTTCTGGCGCCATTGCCGGGGAGCATAACTCTATTCTTTGAGTCACTTGGGATTTATATCTGCTGGTCACTATGAAGAACTTGAAAGACGCGAAAACAAAAATTTATCACTCAACTACGAGGGGAGGTAAGGAATTGCCATCTAGCTTTGCACTTGATTCACCTTCTGTTTTGAGTAAGCTTGCGACACCTAAACCTGCTTCTGCTATTAATTCTGATATGTCGCATGTTATTGATGATGCCACTTCTGCTATGCATGATACTTATGATGAAACTACTTCTATGCTTGATACTACTGTGCCACTTGGTGAATTTATTGATGAACAACTTGCTAGGGCTAGAGAGAATGAAATTATTGAAACTGATAATATTGATGAAAGTGATGATGAAGATTCTCCCCCTAGATATGAATTGCCTGTTGTGCCTGAGGGCTATGTTATGGATGAATAAACTGCTAGAGACTTTCTTGCTTGCAATGATAGAAGTGATCTTAAGAAATTATTAGCTAAGCTGAAACAAAAAACTCTGAATGCTAGAATGAAATATGATCCTGCTTATGCTACTTCACCTATCTTTGTCACCGATAAGGATTATGACTTCTCTGTCGACCCTGATATAATTACTTTGGTTGAATCTGATCCTTTCTATGGCTATGAATCTGAAACTATTGTGGCACATCTTACTAAATTAAATGATATAGCCACCTATTCACTAATGATGAGAAAACTCGCTACTATTATATCCTTAAAATATTTCCGTTCTCATTAAAGGGTGATGCTAAGATATGGTTTAATTCTCTTGATCCTGGTTGTGTGCGTAGTCCCCAGGATATGATTTATTACTTCTCTGCTAAATATTTCCCTGGTCATAAGAAACAAGCTGCTTTAAGAGAAATATATAATTTTATGCAAATTGAAGAAGAGAGTCTCCCACAAGCTTGGGGGAGGCTTCTCCAATTACTTAACGCTTTGCCTGATCATCCTCTCAAGAAAAATGAAATACTTGATATCTTTTATAATGGATTAACCGATGCTTCCAGAGACCACCTGGATAGTTGTGCTAGTTGTGTTTTGAGGGAAAGAACACCAGATGAACCTGAAATTCTATTGAATAATATGTTTGACCAATGAAAACAATTGGACACTTCCTGAACCAACTCCTAAGCCAACTCCAAAGAAAACGGGTGTTCTATCTCCCAGTCCTGAAGATAAGCAAGAGGTAAAGAAATCTATGAAAGAAAAAGGTATAAAAGCTGAAGATGTTAAGAATTTACCTCCTGTTGAAGAAATACATGGTCTTAATTTGCCGCATGTTGAAGAAATACATGGTCTTGATTACCCGACACAGGTAGTAAAGGTAAATTCTCTCTATAGATATGATAAAGCTGAAATCCCTCCTACTAAGTTTGCTAGCCAATGTATGGATGAGTTTGATAATTTTATGGTTAAGCAAGAATACTTCAATGCTTATTTTGGTACAGAATTAAAACGCAATGCTTATATGATTGAACACTTGAGTGATTATATGTCTAGAGTTAAAGGTGAACTTAAAATCATTAGTAAACATGCTTCTATGGTTACCACTCAAGTAGAACAAGTACTTAAAGCTCAAAATGATTTGCTCAATGAATTGAATAGTAAGAATAATGATTTTGTTGTTAGAGTGGCTACTAGAACTGGTAAAATGACTCAGGAACCTTTGTATCCTGAAGGCCATCCTAAGAGAACTGAGCAAGATTCTCAGAGAAATAATGTTGATGCACCTAGTCCTTCTAAGAAGAAGAAAAAGAAAAATGATAGGACTTTGCATGCTTTTAGTGAACCTGTTGTTGACACACCTGAGAATCCAATGATATTTCTATTTCTGATACTGAAACACAATCTGGTAATGAACATGAACCTAGTGATAATATTAATGATGATGTTCATGTTGATGCTCAACCTAGCAATGACAACGATGTAGAAATTGAACCTGCTGTTGATCTTGATAACCCACAATCAAAGAATCAACGTTATGATAAGAGAGACTTTGTTGCTAGGAAACACTGTAAAGAAAGGGAGCCATGGGTTCAGAAACCCATGCCTTTTCCTCCCAAACCATCCAAGAAAAAGGATGATGAGGATTTTGAGCGCTTTGCTGAAATGATTAGACCTATCTTTTTGCGTATGCGTTTGACTGATATGCTCAAAATGAATCCTTATGCTAAGTATATGAAAGAAATTGTTACTAATAAAATAAAGATACCGGAAGCTGAAATTTCCACCATGCTTGCTAATTACACTTTTAAGGGTGGAATACCTAAGAAACTTGGAGATCCAGGAGTACCAACTATACCATGCTCCATTAAAAAGAAACTATGTTAAAACTGCTTTATGTGACCTTGGAGCCGGTGTTAGTGTTATGCCTCTCTCTTTATATCGTAGACTTGATTTGAATAGTTGACACCTACTGAAATATCTTTACAAATGGCTGATAAATGAACTGCTATACCTGTCGGTATTTGTGAGGATGTGCCTGTTGTGGTTGCAAATGTTACTATTTTAACGGACTTTGTTATTCTTGATATTCCCAAGGACGATAGTATGTCTATTATTCTTAGAAGACCCTTTTTGAATACTGCAGGGGCTGTTATTGATTGCAACAAAGGCAATGTCACTTTTCATGTTAATGGTAATGAGCATACGGTACACTTTCCGAGGAAAAAACCTCAAGTTCATAGTATCAACTCTATTGGAAAAATTCCATCGATTATTTTTGGAGGTTTTGAATTTCCTCTTCCTATTGTCAAAAAGAGATATGATATTCTTATTATTGGGGACGTGCATATCCCCGTTGAGGTAACATAGTGTTATTCGAAATTTCTCCGGTTCCATGTTATTCGGAATGAGTTTGTTAACAAGACTTGATCAACCTTGTTAGTGGATTCCTTTTGATGAGCATGGGATGGATGAAGTTAGAAAGCACAACCTTCTGTACCCTCCTTTTACTTTCTGTTATTTAGAATAAATAAAGCAAAAATAGTATTTTCTGTCAGTTTTCTGAATTATCCGTGCAATAAAAAATACCCCGAAAATAAAAGTTCTCCAAATGCCCCGAAAATGAAATATGATTTTTTCTAGAGTATTTGAGAATATCTGGCACTGAGAACACATCAGGGGGAGCAAGCACCTGGCCACGAGGGTCCAGGGCTGGGCGCGCCCCCTGCCTCGTGGGCCCATGGTGGCTCCCCTCCACTTATTCCTGCACCCACACACTCCTTCCTCCCAAAAAAAATCACCAACCAGCTCAAGCACGAGTTCTAGCTCATTTTGCTGCGATTTTCGATCTCCTTGCTCAAAGCACCTCTCACAAAACTGCTTTGGAGGATTATTCCTTGGTATGTGACTCCTCCAATGGTCCAATTAGTTTTTGTTCTAGTGCTTTATTCATTGCAAATTTGTGCTACCTAGGTGACCATGTTCTTGAGCTTGCATGTCAAATTTATATGGTTCCAAGTAGTCCTAATGCATTATATAGTCTCTCAGCACTTGTGGGAGTAGTTGCTATCAATTTTGTTGATCTTGGTTCACTTTTATTTGAAGTTACTAAAATTTTCAGATTTTTTTCAGAGGAAGAAATATGTTTAGGAAAATGTACCAAGGTGGCCCTTCAAGGAAGCAAGGACCCAGGCCCGCAATGTGCAATGCCGATGATGAACCACCAAGGGACGCTCAAGTGCGGGCTTATGAATGGCCTTCAGAGGACTTCATGGACCGAGCAGGAATCAAGGAATAATTTAATGCATATGTGCGCAACGCTGATCTTGTGAGCTTCGAGGCAGATAAGTGCCGTCAGTACCACTATCTCACTGATTCCTTTGTGAGGAGGTTTGAATTTTCATCGTCATGCAATTCTCAAACTATCCTGTTTGATCTTTATGAAAATTCTTATACTATGGATTTAGAGGATTTTAATATTGCTTGCAAACTTCCACAATGGGGTAGTCCTAGTGAACCCCGCAAATATGAATTTAGAGATTTTCTTGCTAGTATAACTGTGGGGGAATCTAGAGACATAGCACAAGCTACCATACGGAGCATTCATTTTCCTGCTATACATTATTTTGCTCTCTTCATAGGTAGGTGCATAAATGGTAAGGATGAAGCATGTCACTGTTGGTGATCGTAGCAGAATTTTAAAATTTTCTACGCATCACCAAGATCCATCTATGGAGTTTACTAGCAACGAGAAGGAAGGAGTGCATCTACATACCCTTGTAGATCGCGAGCGGAAGCGTTCAAGTGAACGGGGTTGATGGAGTCGTACTCGTCGTGATCCAAATCACCGATGACCGACCGCCGAACGGGCGGCACCTCCGCGTTCAACACACATACGAAGCAGCGACGTCTCCTCCTTCTTGATCCAGCAAGGGAAAGGAGAGGTTGATGGAGATCCAGCAGCACGACGGCGTGGTGGTGGAAGTAGCGGGGATCCCGGCAGGGCTTCGCCAAGCGCAAGCGGGAGAGAGAGGTGTCACGGGAGGGAGAGGGAGGCGCCAGGGGCTAGGGTGCAGCAGCCCTCTCCCCCCCTTTATATAGGCCCCCTGGGGGGGCGCCGGCCCCTGGGATCCCATCTACAGGGGGGCAGCGGCCAAGGGGGGGAAACTTCCCCCCCAAGTCAGGTGGGGCGCCCCCCACCCCCAGGCTTTCCAACCCTAGGCGCAGGGGGGAGGCCCATGGGGGGCGCACCAGCCCACCAGGGGCTGGTTCCCCTCCCACTTCAGCCCATGGGGCCCTCCGGGATAGGTGGCCCCACCCGGTGGACCCCCGGGACCCTTCCGGTGGTCCCGGTACAATACCGATAACCCCCAAAACTTTCCCGGTGGCCGAAACTGGACTTCCTATATATAATTATTCACCTCCGGACCATTCCGGAACTCCTCGTGACGTCCGGGATCTCATCCGGGACTCCGAACAACTTTCAGGTTTCTGCATACTAATATCTCTACAACCCTAGTGTCACCGAACCTTAAGTGTGTAGACCCTACGGGTTCGGGAGACATGCAGACATGACCGAGACGACTCTCCGGTCAATAACCAACAGCGGGATCTGGATACCCATGTTGGCTCCCACATGTTCCACGATGATCTCTCGGATGAACCACGATGTCGAGGATTCAATCAATCCCGTATACAATTCCCTTTGTCAATCGGTACGTTACTTGCCCGAGATTCGATCGTCGGTATCCCAATATTTTGTTCAATCTCGTTACCGGCAAGTCACTTTACTCGTACCGTAATGCATGATCCCGTGACTAACTCCTTAGTCACATTGAGCTCATTATGATGATGCATTACCGAGTGGGCCCAGAGATACCTCTCCGTCATACGGAGTGACAAATCCCAGTCTCGATCCGTGCCAACCCAACAGACACTTTCGGAGATACCCGTAGTGCACCTTTATAGTCACCCAGTTACGTTGTGACGTTTGGCACACCCAAAGCACTCCTACAGCATCCGGGAGTTGCACGATCTCATGGTCTAAGGAAATGATATTTGACATTGAAAAAGCTCTAGCAAACGAACTACACGATCTTTGTGCTATGCTTAGGATTGGGTCTTGTCCATCACATCATTCTCCTAATGATGTGATCCCGTTATCAATGACATCCAATGTCCATAGTCAGGAAACCATGACTATCCGTTGATCAACGAGCTAGTCAACTAGAGGCTCACTAGGGACATGTTGTGGTCTATGTATTCACACATGTATTACGATTTCCGGATAACACAATTATAGCATGAATAATAGACAATTATCATGAACAAGGAAATATAATAATAACCATTTTATTATTGCCTCTAGGGCATATTTCCAACATAATCCTCCAGTCGATATTGTGTCATTGTTTGGGACATGGTTACCTGGGGTTGAACAGATTAATGCGGCTCGTATTCGGATTGGAATATGTGCGCTATTATGGGCTATATGGAACTGCAGGAATGATATGATTTTTAACAGACAACACACTTTAACTTTCTTGCAAGTTATCTTCAGAGCTACAGCTTGGATCTGTACGTGGTCCTTACTCACTCCTATGGTCTCCAGGGAGCCTTTGGTTACTGGGTGCAACCAATGGGAGATGATAGCTCGGGTTATATTCAACCGGTTCGGATGGCGCTCGCATAACAGGATAGGAGTCTAGGGAGCCTATCCTTCTTATTACCGTATCGGTTGTCTTTGTTACCATGTAATTTTCCCTTTTACTTTTTTCTGCTCTGTTTGCGAGCTGTAAGACTTTTATGACGATACTTTGTGGATTGTTAATAAGATGGTTGCATGCATCATCATGATGCAGAGGCCGGGGGCATGCCTCCATTTCCAAAAAAGTTGGTCTTCGTGGTTGTTTCAGTACATCCCCCCAATCTGGGCATGTCGTCCTGTCGCTGACAAATGGTGCAAAATCTGGTTCTCTTACTCGATCCCTCGTATGGTACCTTCTCTCTACTTGTTGTTTTTTTAAACGAAGGCACCAGGAGAGCCCGGCTTTGAATTAACAAAGCCATCAACCGGCCAGGATTACACAAGGCCACCAAGCATGAGCGACCGAAAGATACAAGGGAGCTGATAAGCAGCTAATAACACAACGCACACTACTTCACACAAAGAAGATCCATGAAAACCTGCAAGTAATGTGGAAGCCCGCTGCACATCGGCGCCAGGAACAGGGACAGAGAAGCATCGAGGATCAGACATTGGCTCGCAAGCACCGAGAGCAACCGTATCAGGGGATTGGGATCACGAACACCTATCTTCCAACGCCGAAGAAGAACCCTTTCCTCTCGCCTAGGCTAGAAGGCGCCGGACCGTCGAATCGCTGGGCGCTCACCCGAGAGCTAGAACAGGCGCCGGCCGAAACCCAGAGTAGGCGTAGCTCACGGTCCTCACCGCGCCGTAGGCACACCCACAAGCTGCGCTAACACCATCCTTGGCCACCCGAGAACAGAGGAAAAGCCACTAGGGGTGATCGAAGAAGCAAGCTGCAAAGACCCGGGGCGGCAAGCCGCTGCTTGGACTCACAGCCGCCGGGCACTCTCCTACCTCGACGCCACTCTCCCGGAGAGCCAGATAACCCAAGGCGGCGCCTCCAAGAAGGGAACGGTGCGCAGGGCGCCGCCGCCGCCCAACCCGAGACGAGTTTGGGCTTTCACCCGGGATCTGGGACGGGGATGGATAGGGAAGTCCTCAGCGGCGCCTCGAAGGAGAAAGGCGATGCACGCGCCGTCACCGCCGTGGTCGGAGAACCGGCCAAGGGTTTCCCCCGGACTCGATCTATGCCACTAGCACCCCGCCAGCACCGGGCCTGGCAGCCAAAGCTGCCGGGCGGACACAGCCGGAGGGGAGGAGTGAGCAGAGGAGGAGAACCCGACCTTTAGATCTGGAGCGGAAGACGACCGCGCCACGACCACCACCCGCCGGCTCCGCGCTGCCCGAGCAGCCGAGGAGGCCGGCCACCACATCCCGCGCGCGCCGCCTGCCGCGGAGGCAGCGCCGCCTCGCCGTCCTGGGCCGCCGCCCTGGAGTCCGGGGTCCTTCGCGAGGTGAGCGAAGCGACGAGAGTCCTCGCCGCCACCTTCATCGGCGGCCGCCGAGGCTTGCCTGGCGTCCCTCAGGTGGCGGCAAGGGGAGGAGAGGCTGGAGGGGGTGGCGGCGCCGGGGGGAAACCCTAGTACGCACATCTCTCTACTTGTCGTTGGGCGGCCTGTATCCTTCCTTTTTGTTGGAGGTAATAACCCAGGCAGTTGATCCCAGCACTCCTAGCATCATGAATCCTATCTTCTAGACAGAGACCATCCTTGTCTCTGTGAACGGCGGCATCTCAACCAAAGAATTGTGGAACAACGCAACTGTGGCTGATCATAAGCTTCCACACTCCTGTCACCCAAGCGACTACCTCCATTGCAAGCATGTACATATGTTGAAGTGCCTGAAACTAAATGGATTCTTGTGTTCTGTCCTTCTAGTAATGTGCTAGGTGAGGTGGCAGGATGTCCCAAGCATTCCATAGTCCACCTCTTCACAATATGCTTCACGTACGGGTATCTGTTTGATCCGGATGAAATCCAGCACCTGACATGGAGGACGATATTTTTTGTGCTCAAACAACCAGAAAGGGGTGTCATGGGGGTGAATATGTAAACCATCACGATCTAATTACCTTCAGAATATGACTACACAGGACGTGAGAAAATTGGCCGCACTCGCAAACTCCTCATCTCCATCAGAACAGTAACCTTGTATGATACCCTGCGCTCTGCCTCCATGTGTATAGCAACATAGATCTTCCATTTCTCAATCTCCTCTACCTCAACATAGATCTTCTATTTGTACAGTATGTGCACGACCTGCTCAAACATTTGCACAAGTGTATATCTTGCTAGTATGCCATTCTATAGAAGGTTAGCTCGCATGAGCGGCCTCCCCTGAGATGCACAAGTAAGTTAGACACAAGGAACTAATCAGAATATCAAAATCATCAAAAGTATTGATCCATTCAAGTACTGAACATAACAATTATAACATGCATGTAAACAGAATCTCTTACGATTCTAGTTCTCATCTCCTCATAGTTTTCACTGGACTCGCGGTCGAACTGAAACCTGATGTACTTCTTGATGAAGGGCACCCAGGCGGCACATAACTCTTCAGCATGTGGTTCGCACTCTCGCTCTTCTTTGTGCTTGTCCTCTTTGCGCAGAAAACCCCCTTGAAGCAAGGGTTGGACCACTTATGGTTGTATCATTTAAGTATGACACTTCAGGTTGTATTTCTCCATCAGTATCCGCCAAGCTTCCTCAAACTCATGAATAGTAAGCATGTACTTCACCGCTTTGTAGAATTCAGCTCAGAACTCGCTCTTCTTCGTGTACGGCGGATCTAAAGTCTCCTCTGTTTTCTTCTGGATAGTTCTTGGTGGAGTAACCCCCCATCATCCAAATAAATTCTGACAAAACACACTCAAACCTTTAACCTTTTCGTGGCAAACCAACACCCCTGCCAATATCACACTCTAGAAATGGTTGTTCACCTCGACGAACAGGCCCAAAAGGCATATCGTAAAGGTTCATTTGGTACATCGTGTCAACGGTCTTCACACAATCCCAATTTGAGACAGCAACACTTGAAACAAAGTCTGACATCCCCGAATATTTTCTGCAAACGACTACTACAATTCGCCCACATTAGTGTGCTGATTCTGCCCTCCTTATCTGCTTGCTCTCGATAGGTGAACACCTGAATTCAACCGACAGGTTCAGCTGAATTCAACGTCGATGCTTCAGTTAAGAAGGGAGGTGGTGCTGGTTCCGTTCGGGTGATCTGCAGGTCCACTACTCGCACTTCTATAGGATCCTCGATGGTTACTTCCATGGTTTCTCTGACCCTGCGATGATTGAGGCTATGGCGTTTAGAGGGCCCAGAGGAGCGGTAGCACTCGCTGAGGATCTTGGTCAGCACGCCATTTCTGTTGCTTCAGATTGTCTACAGGTAATCAACAACCAGAAGAGCCCTTTCTTAGGCATGTTCAGTACTATCCTTTAGGAGGTCAAGGGGAGGGTCAGCACACTGGTATCGGTTGCCTTCCAACACGAAAACAGGAGCTCGAACAGAGAAGCTCACAGACTCGCTCGTTTTGCGTTTCACTTCAGTCTGAGATGTACACTTGCACCTGGCTTTCTTCGGTGCGATCAGTTTTATGTTGAATGGAAACCAAACAACCACTGAATCACTCACAAATTCAGAAACCGATACATAAAACATGAACCTAAAAAGAATTCAGTATTTCGCTTTATTCGGTTCGGGTCTGGTGAGCAGTTTAAAGTGCCCTCCCCTACTCCCATCTTCCAAAAGTGCTCCAATCGAACAAATTTTGTGACCTCTAGTGCTATTTACTGTTACGAAATATCTTGGCTGAAGAAAAATGATGAGTCAAGTTCAACAACGTTGAACCCTACCATGCCATTCTTTGTGAAATTTCAGGGAACATTGTATCCACGCCAATCAGATATGCTGATTGAGTTTGTCAGAAAGCTGAAGCCTCAACTTATGTCTAATGACCTTTCTTTAGTAGACATCCCCCTCAGCATACGTCAATTAGTTGTAAGATCCTGGATATTCCCTTCTCATTAGTTACCAACTCAAAAAGAGCTAAATGCATCCGTAGGACATTTGCTTCTTGTTTCATCATGCCAAAAGAAATTCCCACAAAGCTTTGGTCGACCACATCACACGTTGAAGTACACTTCCAGAGAACTGCCGGTTCTTACGAAACAAGAGGGACCAACATTTCTCTGATCTCATCATGGAGCAAAATGATGTCCCCAGCTGCCACAGCGGTATGTCGATGCTGGCAAAACCGACTGCCTACGTCAGTAAATCAGCTCGGAGTGGACGGTTTAAAAGGCAAAGGTCCATGGCTGCAACATTGGGGAAACCTACTTAGATCCAGTGGGCTCTGCATAAGCAGCAGCAAGTGGACCGGGATACCGAACTACTGCCGGTTCACCTTTGCAGTTCCATCCTATTTCCAGATTGCAGGACCAGATCGCCAGCACCATCACCACGATCAGGCTCTTTGTGATACTTCCACAGGCATGGCATTCTGGTATGGCCATCACCCTGACAATTCCTTGAAAATGATCTTGCTTGGCCATCATTATCTGGACCAGGTTCAACTTTTGTGCCTTGTACATTATTTACATCCCTCTTTCGTAGATATAACAACTATGCCATGGGAAGTCTCGCACGGGCACTTGCTAGCAAGCTAGTGACCAACAACATCAGCATCGGGTTCTGAACAAACTCATGTTCAAATATTTTCCCGTCCAAGGAAGCAGTTTCCTCATTCAACTGAACAGATAATAAATGTATCTTGAGAATCACAGAAAATGAGACTGAAGAGATGCAACCAAATAGGAAATCAGAAGTACATCTAGAAAACCTGCTTATTAAGAGCAAAAAAGTTAGCATCATGGTCAGAGTGCCTGAAATAAATAAAAATGATACGGATGAGAACATATATAAAAGGCCGTAATTGTTGCGAAAAAGATGATATGCAGACGAAATTTCTACCTTACAAGAAAAACAAATAACCTTGCAAGTTCATGAAGTCGAGGAGATTTATTTTTTAACTCATCAGTTTGTATGCAAAGGGATGTCCTCTATATTTACATAAATCAGAATTTTCTGCACTCAACCTATTCCTTATTGAACCAAATTCTGCTGGAGATCATATCTGGAAGGAGTATTTATATATGTGCGCGTTGGGGGGGGGGGGGGGGGGGGGGGGGGGACACCACTATAGTCACCTTACTGAAGCTTAGGGTACACTTCGGACTAACATAGACATATCCTGCTGGTGTCATTTCAGCCAGGATTCCAACTCACAACCTATGCCGAAGAAACTTCACAAACAAACTTGCAGCATGAAGATTGCTACGTTGTTTGTGATTGTCACAGGAAAGCATGTACACTCTTTTCAGAGTCTCCGAAGGTGGTCGGTTCAGCTGGCACCCCACAAAGGACAAGCGCAACATTGAAATCCAAGATGCCATGATTGGCTCATCAAGGATTGTACAAATCGCACAGAAATTTCAAAATACCAGGCGATTATACAGCGGATGAGGTCTCTTGATCATATCCACCCACAGCTTTCAGGTCTGTTTGAGAATACCTACTCGCAGAACTGAAGAAACTGGTGCAGTTTGAAAACAATTATTTAACCCATAGCTAGCATCTTGTCTAAGTATGCCAATAGTAACCTATTCCTGCACTGCAGCTAGAAGTTCTGAAGTTTCCATCCTGGCTCTGAAAAGAACAAACCATGCACATATTTCTATCTCTGCCATATTTTGCTACAATGATTGTTTACCATATAAAATTGGCGTTAAAACACCTAAATAAGAGACATCTAATTAAAAACTGCAAACTTGCCTTCCTTTATTCCTTCCTCTCCACAATACAACTTCAATAAAATTGCTGAAATTAACAAAGACTACTAATATCGACTACAAATTATTATTACATTAAAGTTGGAGCACCAGATTGTTCCGTTACAGCTGCAAGCAATCTTGGCATTGGGGGCACATCAATCTCCTGTTGACCCTCGAGAACCCGGACCACTTCACCCATTGTCGGCCGATCCAACTCATTATCTTGGATGCACCAACCTGCAACTTTGCAAACCCTTTCAGCCTCTTCCAAGTTGAAGTCACCATGTAACTGTGGATCCACCAAACTCTTCAAATCTCCGCCGTGAAGCTTGTTGATGGCTTGAACAGGGAAATATATAACATTCTGGTTACTGCTGCTGCTAGTGTTGTATGATTCTTCAGACGAGGAATTCCTCCTTCCAGATATGACTTCCAACAGAACCATGCCGAAGCCGTAAACGTCAACTTTCGGTGTGATTGCCACTCCGGTAAGCCACTCTGGGGCAAGATAACCTGCAGTTCCTCTGAATGAAGTCAGAATTCTGCTGAAATCCCTTCCCACAAATGCTGCCAGCCCAAAGTCTGCAACTTTAGGAACAAATGATGCATCCAGAAGTATGTTCTCCGGCTTAATATCGCAGTGTATGATGCACTCACGACAACTCTGATGCAAGTATGATAATCCTCTAGCAACTCCTAGGGTTATCTGATATCTGGTGTTCCAACTTAGGACGGCAGCATCAACATTGCTCTTCTTAAATAGATGACCATCAAGAGACCCATTAAACATGTGTTCATACACAAGTAATCTGTGGTCGCCTTCACAGCAGAAACCAATCAATTTGACTAGATTTATGTGTTGGATCAGTCCAATTGAGCTCACCTCGGCCCTGAATTGCTTCTCTCCTTGGCGGTCACCATCAAGCTTTTTCACTGCTATAGTAATTGTCGAGTCACTTAACATTCCCTTGTATACAGAACCAAAACCACCACCTCCAAGCTTTTCGGAGAAGTTTTTAGTGGCACTAACTAAGTCAGTGTATCTGAAGGCTATAATTCCACCAGCACTACCTTGATTGCCGTATAAAGGCAAACCACACCACTTGAATTTGTTTCCTCCAAATCAGTGACAACAGCATGAGCATCAGTAACCCAAAACCAATAATACTTGCAGCAGCAACAACTCCGACGTTTGGTTTTCTTTTATTTTTTCTGGAACTTGGCAGCAAATCTTTGGCGGCAAGGCCAAGGTAAAGAACATCTTCAGAATTACTCCCTCCGTCCGGAAATACTTGTCGGGGAAATGGATGTATCTAGACGAATTTTAGTTCTAGATACATCCATTTTCGCGACAAGTAATTCCGGACGGAGGGAGTATTATCATTGCCATCATTCAGATTTACACTAAACAATTCCCCGTGCCAGACAGAGCATCTGCTATTGCTATAGGAATAAGCAGTGCAGGAGCAGGAACCGAGACATGCTTCTTCACATTTGCTCTGAGTGGTAGCAACATCTATTATTTGCGGGTTGTAGGGCAATTGAACTTGAGCAATGGGGTGGAAAATGTCTGATGAACTTGTCATGTTTTTGTTGTTACCACTAGTGCTGCAATGTAACAGTGTGTTTCTGATGCATCCTCCTGTTCGATCCTCAAACTCCCAATCCTGCGGTGACTTATGGGAGAAGCTCTCCATACAGTCACAGGATGGATGTGCAATGCCATTGCAGACCGTGAAAGGTCCGCATGTAGCAGGCGGACTGCAAGGATCTGCAGGCTCGGAATATATGGTTTGCCAAGACTGGTTGGCTTGTGACCAAATATTCAGCTTGACCTGACCAGAGATGTCTAGCAAGACAAACATGGAAGTTGATGATTCATCCAGTAAAGTGTACGTGTAGTACTCCTCTTGGTTGTTATTGACATATATTGGATTAATCAAACCTTTGGTCCGAGGATTCAAATCTAGTAATGACTTGAGTATTGGTATCAAAGATGATGATTCCGTGGTTGCATAAGTCTGATACTTTACCAGGGGGTTGTTGCGGCGCATGAGGACAATCCCGCTGGTGTCTTTTAGTTCAATGCTGTATGAGCCAAAACCCGGATCAATGAGACTCTTTTTTGATATGTACTGGTGACTGAAACCAGTGACCTTGTTCCTGCCCAACTTGGCGCCAGGAAGCCTGATATCTGTTGGGTAGTCAAAGGTCTGCCACAACATCTCTTGTCTATTTGCTAGTAGGGCAAGGTTTCCACTGTTCAAGAGAACAACGGCACTAGCGGTGGTGGTGTTTTTGCTACTGGTTTTCCTGTTGACAATGTGACTGGACCAAACAACGGATTCAGTTTTGGCGGCATGGTTTACGATGACAAAATTGCCATCGCTTGATATCTTGAGCTGTGTTAGGTTGACACTGGGGTTGGTGATGGGCTGGTCCCTATTAGCAATCCACACGGTAGTGAAAACTGGGATCTTGTTGGACCATATGCCAAGGTACCAGCTGGAGGTGGCATTGTAGGACGACTTACTAATGTTGCTTGCTGCTGGCTGGAAGAAGCCGAGGGCGAACTTGCCGTTTCTTGAGACGAGCTTGCCATCAACGGCGAGCGCTTGGCCTGCCGCGAGAGAGTCTCCATATGCAGCTGCAGAGAAGCACCAAAGAGGAGTGTGCAAGAGGAGAAGCCCGAGTAGTATGTAGAGGGGAGGCATGCTGAAAAAGAGTGAATAATTTAGAGAAGAAGAGTGGATGTATATATAGAATGGAAGGCCAAGTGCTCAGCTGGCTGAAGCTTACAGGGAAGTTCACTTGGGGTCAATTAAGTTCACATTGGGACAGAATTGCCATAAATACAATGCAGTGCTACCATAATTGCAAGGCAGGACTTTCAATGGACCATGGTCGGGTCAATCATGAGGCCTCCATCAAGCTCACTGTTCACCAATCAGTGAGCTTCAAACCAGAAAATATACCTCACATATTAGAGAGATATCTTCCAATATAACCTTTCTAAACCCGCAAAATATTTGCTTCAATGCATGGTCCAACATTACAAATGCAAATTCAAGGCATATCAACAACAAAAGGTCCCTCCCTGAAAAAGCGCCACCACAGAAATACAACAATATTGAGCTGAAGTCGGCAAACTTAAAACACAAAAAAGAGAGCTCGAGAAAGAACACAAATTAACAAAAAGGGGTGGTGCTAGTGCCAATATCAGACTCACATCTTTAGTACAGAAATTCAGCTGATGCTTAGACAAGCTTTGGGACCGTCCCATGCTAGCAGAATAGGTAAGTGTACATTAGCTGGTCTGCGAGGACTTGCATGGTCATTGGTCAAGTTAATCATGAGGCTTCCAGCAAGCTTACCGTTCACCAACCCTCATGGCAATGGCTTCAATGAGCATGGCAGGCTGGCATAATAGGGGACATGGCAACACCCAGAAAAGCAGGTAATAGAACTCTGTTTTTGAGAAATAGAAAGAATCATCAATATAATGGTAGACGTAATTTGGCAATGTCAGTAAATTGTAAAAAGTAACAGCGAGGGAGCTTCCTTCTATATATCCTACAACTGGAAGTGTACGTGTCAAGAACCCTCATGGCATGCTATTTGTCAAAAGATCAGCCAACAAGGCAATGGCCTGAATGATCATGGTATTAACCTAAACAAGAAAAAAAATACCTCACTTATACGAGGGTTACATTCTGCAAATACAAATTCCACATATGTACAAAAGCTCCCTCGAAAGAGAAACAAAAGTGTGACCACAGAAATACAACAAATGCTGTAAGCCAGAGTTGGCAAACTTAAAACACATATGAGCTACAGAAGTTTCAGAGTGAAGCCTTCTCTAGCTCAACCCATGTTAGACCGGTTTCTTCATCCATTTGTTTGAGCCCCCTTGTTTAACCCCCTTATCTTTTCTTTTCATTTCACCCGCGGGCCATGTAAACCTTTTTTATCTATATAAAAGATCACACTGTAGGGGCTACCCCTATGGTATTTCAGTCAAAAAAAGGGGAACGGTGGTAGTAGTGGCAATATCAGAGTGCCAGACCCATCTCTTCAGGACTGATATTTAACCTCTACCTAGACAAGCTAGCTATGGCACCATCCTAGGATCAATGGACCATGTTCCAACCCAGATATCAGATTCATCTATCCCTCTCATTACGTCGATCACATGCCTACTGTGAAGGCAGTTAATTCTCCCTCTCAGTGAACTTGTAACTGCGGATGGTTAATCTACAAAAGGTCAGAAGAAAGCACCTAGCAGGCAAGCTTTTTTTTTATAGAACGGCCATGTTCAGGATAAAGGAAATGTACAAGCTTTTTTATAGCTCGATATCTAAAAGCAGAGCACCCATACAATAGGCTGCCTCCTCTTTTATATAGGCAGAACAGAAAAAGTGACAACACATGGAAAAGCAAGTAACATACAGATCTTTTTTAGAGAAGAAAAATAAATCAACAATCTAAAGTGCAACAGAGGCAGCTCCCATTACTCCACGGGGATTATTAGACTATCTACAGTAAGCCAATAACGATAGAAGGCTTCAGATGCATATAGTGTCAAGTAGCAGAGCGTATGCCCGCATTTCCTAACATATGGCGACGGATCCCTGGCACATTGCTTTACAACCACTAACACGAGTGGAGCGTCAATGTGCAATCTGATACCGGCCATCACTAATGGGTTTACGTCTGATAGAAATCCTTGTGGAATATGCTAATGGAAAAGAGAGCTTCATTTTGGCACCCGCAGCGATAGCGAGGAAATTTTCTACTGTCACTCCCAAGAGCACATGCCGGTTACTTACAGAAATAGCATCTTTCTAGCACATGTCCACTACAACAAGAAATGGCACCCTTCAAAATTCAACTAGTTTGCCAAGATCCAGAATTATGCAGTAGCATGAGCGTATAAATCTAGCTTGAAGCAGCAGTAACTCTGATGCGGTTGGACTAATCTAGAGGAGCTAGAGGTGGACCTGCGCCGGGCGCACACAAATGAGCCAGAACTCTGCAACGGTATATGAGACGAGAGGAGGGGAGAAACGAACCTGCGGAGGAGAAGGTGGTCGATGAGGAGGGTCGGGGTCGTCGTAGAGGTGAGGTGCGCGTCGCTCCCCATCCGCCCCACCACGCACGACGCCCTCCTGCAGGCCGAACATCGCTCGCCGGTAATGGCGTACTCTCTCCGGCCGCCGCGGCGAGACTGGGAGGCGACGGCGGAGGGGTGGGAGAAGAGAGAGACGGGCGGGGCGATCATGAATGGGCCGGCAATTGAGAGGGCCTGCTGTACTGGGCCTTCCGTCGGCCACTCAAAAAATAAGTGCTCACATCTATCAAAAAATAAATTGTCTAAAAAAAGTAAAATAATTGTTGCTCAAAACAATCTTTCAGAAAACAAATTTAAATTTGTCTAAAAACAAATTTAAATGTTTAAAAACGTTTGTTTTTAAAATGTTCACAAGACGTATCTATAATCTCTAAAAAAAATCCGGAATCCATATACACATGGAGAACCCAAAAAAGTATTTTGAGTTTGGATTTTAATGACATTCACAAGAAAAAACAAAAAATATATAGGATGTTGGGAGCATGGGAGCACCTGAATCTGACATCGGCGATCTCTACATTCCTCCACTTTCTTCTTCCCCATCCCACTCTCGCCCTAGATTCCATCGTGCTATTGTAAAGCAGATGACTCGTTTGTTTATGTGATTCAAAAAAATGTATGTGAAATTTTGATGAATGTTTATAAAATGTAAAACAAAAATTGTACATAAAAGATGTTCCGTACCATCAAAAAAATTGTATTCCATCTGATCCATATTAATTGGTGCATACTTAACAACTTTAGTACAAAGTTATACTAATTGCGCGTCAATTATGGATCAGAGGGAGTACGTGAATGTTTAAATAAATGTTCCCGCATTGCAAAGAAGTGTTTGCAACATTTAAAAAAATGTTCATGTAGTTTTAAAATAGGTGTTTATTACCATTTAAAAAAATGAATGTGTATTTTAAAAAATGTTGACCATGTATTCAAAAGTGTTCAAAAATAGAAAAATATACATTGTGTATTTGAAAAATGTTGAGAGTTTATCAATAATTGTTTTATGTGTGCACTAGAAAATGTATATTGTGTACTTAGAAAAGTAGCCATGTGTTAAAAAAATTTAAAAACCGACAAAGAAAACAAAAAAAGCGAAGAACAAAAGAAAAATCAAATAAAACAACATATAACAAAGAAAATAATTTAAACCAAACAAACTGGTGAAGAAACAAACAAACCTGAATTAAAACAAAAGAAAAAAAGAAAAGCCAAAGATAACAATGACGAAATAAAAACCCAAAGAAAAACAAAACAAAAACAAGAAATTTGTCCCAAACAGTGAAAGCCGGACACAGAAAACTCACACACAAAAAACTAGCTCAAAAACAATGAAAAACTAGACAAAAAACTGACCCAAACAATGCATTTCCATCCGTTGCATCTAAACAATTTTGCAAGTAGGGCATTTGATATGAGTAACGGGTTATGAGTTTGTAACCATACTTGAAAACAAAGTTCATGTGAAGAAAAGTTTGGTGCAGAAAGCTAGCTACAAACATAATGTCTCACGCGGCTTTGTCCTTCGAGGTGTGCTATCAAAGCATCGAGATATCAATGTGTATGGTGGTTTTACGTTGTTAGTTTATAACTTAGTAACACAACATTCAATTCCAATCATTTTATCACCTTTGGTGAAACCAAAATTCAAGTGTAAAACATGATTGATGGAGGCCTTAGTATGTTAGACTAGGACGGTGGTGTCACCAATTTTGGTGGCCTATGTTGCCATTTTTATGTGTTTTCAATGTTATAATATAGTAGAATGTACAACCTCTGGAGAATTGGAACCACACTATCCCCAAGTGCAATATGCCAGCCAGGAACTTATCGATTAATCCACATTGGACTTGTTTTGAGATAATTGTCCAGTTGTTGCCATAGTTACTACATATTATGGATATTTGGTTGAACACCTTGTGAACTAGCCACCAAGTGTATTTTTGTGGGAAATAGTGAGATCTCGTTGCTAACAAGTAGGGTTATACAATTAGCAAATACTAGCTGGAAATACAGCATGGTGGTTGGTGCAACCAACATGCAATGTATTTAATAAATTTTCATGGTACGAATCGTACGTTTCACAAATATTTATCTGCACTCACTCTCATGATATATGGTATGGATGTCCTCGATATATATATATACTGACGGGGAAACAAGTGTTTCATTAACCAGAGGGTGCCGCAAGATCGTTGGCAACCAGATCAAGTACATAAGCAGGCAAGTGCTCCAGCCATACAGTGGAGAGCACTGGTGCCTGATAACCAGACTGCGCTAAAGCATGCGCAACAGAATTACAGCCTCGACGGCAATGATTAAACTCGAAAGCATCGAAATGGAGAATACAACTACTTCTGATCTCCCTGAACAGCACTCCCAATTCTGATAAATCTGAATCGCCGGAGGTGAGTGCTTGGACTAGAGTTAGGGAATCAGACTCCAGCACCACACGGTGGACGCCCACATTTGCGGCTCCCTCGACCGCTGCCAGACATGCCTCCGCTTCCGCATGAAGAGCACTTTTGATGTGCGACAGTTTCCCAGCCCCAGCTGCGACAACGGCTCCGTCGTCCGAATGCAGGATATAACCAAAGGCACCGTCGCCGGACTCCTTTTTGAAGGCAGCGTCGAAGTTTACCTTGACAAACTCCGGCTGGGGAGGATCCCACTTGTCATCGGAATGGCCGGCGCCCTCGTTGTTTTTGCATCAGCAGAGAAGTCCAGCAGATGTTTCTGAATCATGAAGCATACGTCCTTCGCTGCCTGAATCTTCTCGCCTGCGTTTATCTTGTTCCTTGTAGTCCACCAATCCCAGAGGAGCACAAAGGCCCTGCGTCGATCTTCGGCAGGGAGAGCAAGAACCGCTTCCACGACTGCACCAGCACTAGACTGTTCCAAGGGCAACAATCTCGTCTCTTCCATGTTGGACTGCCTCCAGATCTTGAATTTGCACCGAAGGAAAGTGTGTGCCCCATCCTCGTCCAATCTCTTGCATAAAGGGCAGAGAGTGTCCAGCTCGATCTGCTTCCGCTTGATATTCATAAGCGTCGGCAGGCTGTCATGAGCAAGCCGCCACAAGAAGATCCTCACCTTGGCAGGTAGCTGCACATTCCACAGCTTAGACCATCTGGACGGAGCACCCGAATCAGCAGCCGATGTCGAAACATCCCTATTGCTCGCAGCATCCCGGATGCGAACCCCCAGCTGGTAAGCAGATTTGACACTGAAAACGCCCTTGGGGTCGTAATGCCACGCGACATGGTCCTCCATGCCGCTGCGAAGGGGGATAGCCAGGATCTGACGGGCGTCCTCTGGCGTAAACAAATCATGTATCAACTCCATATCCCATTGCTCAGTGAGAGGGTTGATTAAGTCCGCCACCTTAGTCACCACCGCCTGTCCCCTAATGGAGGAAGGACGTCTAGTGGTGCCCCTGGGAATCTGTGGATCACGCCATAAGTCGATGGACTCGCCATCTCCAACTCTCCACACCACTCCCTCCTTCAGCAGCTCCACGCCGCGTAGAATACTCCGCCAGGTGTACGACATGCCCTGTTGTGGAATTGCGTGCAGGATCGAAGAGTCCGGGAAATATTTCGCTTTAAGCACCTGGGCGCACAGGGTATCCGGGTTCTGCAGCAAACGCCAGCCCTGGCGGGCTAACATGGCCATGTTGAAAGTGTGCAGATCCCGAAAACCCAAGCCTCCATCTTTTTTCGACCGCGTCATTCTTTCCCAACTGATCCAGTGACACTTATTTTCGTCTCCCTGTTGGCTCCACCAGTACCTACAGATCAGTTTCCCGATATCTTCTCACAAGGCCTTGGTGAGATCAAAACATGACATGGCGTACGTGGGGATCGCCTGGGCAACTGCCGTGATCAAGATTTCCTTCCCGGCCTTCGACAGAAGCTTTTCTTTCCAACCCTGGATCCTAGCCCAGATTTTCTCTTTCAGGTATTCAAACTCTTTCTTCTTTGACTTACCCAGGTGAACCGGCAAACCCAGGTACCTCTGATTCCTCGATTCTCTTGGGATACCAAGCTCCTGAAGCACGACCATCTTTGCAGCGGCACTTGTGCCCTTGCTGAACATAGCCGTCGACTTGTCCTTATTGATCATCGGCCCGGAGTGTGTTTCATATAGGGTCAAAATCTCCTTCAACTTCGCTGCTGCTTGAGCATTCGCCCTCATTACAATGAGTGGATCGTCGGCGAAGAACAGATGGTTAATGCGAGGGGCCCCTGGACAAATCTGAACACCTTCCAATGAGCCATCCGCGTCAGCCCGACCAAGTAAAACAGAGAAAGCCTCAGCACATATGATGAAGAGATACGGAGACAAAGGGCAGCCCTGCTGCAAACCCCTCCCGGGTGCAAATTCCTCCGTCAACTTCCTATTCACTTTAACTCTGTAGGATATCGACCGCACACACCGCATAACAAGCTGCACCCAAGCATTGGCAAACCCCATCTTCAGCATCATGCGCTCGAGAAAAGACCACTCGACTCGATCGTAAGCCTTGCTCATATCCAGCTTTACCGTCACCAAGCCGTCCCGGCCACCCTTTCGCTTCTGCATAAAGTGTGTGAGCTCATAGGCCAAGAGGACATTGTCAGTAATCATACGGCCCGGCACGAACGCACTTTGCGATGGGGAGATGATCTCAGGCAGCAGCACTTTCAACCGATTCGCCAGCACCTTGGAGATGAGCTTATAGATAACATTGCACAAGCTGATTGGCCGAAACTCGGTGATCCTTTGGGGGTCTTTCACCTTAGGAATCAACACGATGGTGGTCTCATTCCACCCAGCCGGCATCTCCCCACCATTTAGAACATGCAGGACTTCATGTTGGACTTTCTGGCCCACGCAATGCCAAAACTTTTTGTAAAAAATGCCCGGCATGCCGTCAGGACCCGGGGCCTTGAGATCGCCTACAGAATTCAGGGCTTGCTTGACCTCTTTGCAGGTGAACTGCCGCAACAGCCCAGCGTTCATCTCAGGAGTGACAGAGGCAGGAACATGTTGGAGGAGTTCGTCATTGAGTGGACCTGCATTGGAAGTGAACAAACTTTTGTAGTTTGTCTTTCCCTCAAACACACTCTCAAGAAAGAAAGACATTAAGCTCAACTTTCACAACTTACCCATGCATGTGTTAGACGATATGTTTTTCCCATGCACAATGGCACATCGATCATCTACTTGTGGGCATGAGAGGCACCAGGAACCTGGATGTAGCACAGTGAATGGTGATAGATACAAAGCTGGCTTGATATGGACACGATATTGTCAGCAGTTGATGCTCCAGAGGCTCAAATAGATAAGCAATTAAATAAGCCATGAAAAACTTGTAGTTGCTACCGTCGTGCACTGAATCCATATTTCACCAAAAAGAGGAGTGCCCTGTGTTTTCATTTATGTGGGCTGAGAATTGATTCTATATTAGCAGATCAAAGACCAACTATATTATGCATGCATCAGGGTGCAAGAAATGCGATCAAATCATTAGCACATACTTCTCTGTACTCACATGCACAATCACATGTTTCGTCGAAGTGAAGAAATGGTAGGAGCACGCATCAGATGGAAATATATCAAATTAATTTCCAGAACAAGTTCCGCCGCTTTACAAGAGTGTTTGTGAGATTAAAGAGGAGCGAATGCTAGCTTTGGTGTTGCCTTTTTTTGTCGAGGAAAAAAAGTTTATTCCATGGTAATTGAGTTACAGTTGAGATGCAAAAGATCCTCTATACACGACGGACCAAAGGGAAAAAAAACTTTGGTTGAGCCTAGTTTTCGTATCCCTCCACGCCAAGTCCTCAGAGGCACAATACTGATGCAAAATTAGTAGGATATATATCGGTTTCCATACAATGAAGATACAATATTGTAGACATTATTTTTTTAAAAATGTTGTAGACATTGACACGGTATTTAAGATAGTGATATTAATTTAACGGCTATGTTTTTTTAGTGAGAGGGAGGGGGGCGAGGGGCAAACGCCAAGCCATGCACGGACGAGGGCGCAACGCCCCGAAAAGGAAAAATGGCCAAGTGTTTTTTAGCAAAAAATGTCCAAGTGCTTTTATTAGGGGTTGAAATGACCAAGTGATTATAAATGTTCTAACGAATCTTGAACCAAACGAATTCGGCCCAAGAGGCCGCCAGACTGGAGTGGACAATCCTGTGCCCAGACTCTCCCTAAAGCCCATACCGGCCGAAACCCTTGCCTCCTCCCCGACTCTATATAACCCAAACCCTAGCGCCACTGACTCCCAGCAGCAGGCATCTCCCCTCCCCTTACGCCGCCGGCGCCGGTCTGCACGAGCAAAGTCGGTAACGACCGCCTCCCCTGTTCTCCCCCTTTCCGCCTCTGGAACTCCAAGAGGAGCGAAGCAGCCAGTCTGCCTTCATTGCCTAGTTCTAATGGCCGTAGGTTGTGGGAGCTGTATGATATATACTAGTAGTGGGATAGCCAGGATAGATTTGCTGTTGCTTCCGGACGAGTGTGTCGTTGCACATCGCAAAAACTGATTACCGACGGATCTCATCGCCGCCGTGTATGAGACGATGCCACAGCGATCCGCCCCGCCGTCGCCGTTCTATATGGGCTCGCTTCCGTGAACCAGTAGGTGATGGTGGTGTACATTGCATAGTGGTCTTACGATTCCGTGCTTTATTCGTGAAAGTACGGTAGGCGATTTCACTGAATAGTACCGGCTATTTGATAATAAGGCTGGTAACTTGTTAGCACATTGTTTTGATTATTGTGCTACACAACTTAGGTGCTGTTATCTAACATCACAGTAGGTGATTGCTCATTGTCTGCAAAGACATCGTTGAAGGAAATATGCCCTAGAGGCAATAATAAAGTTATTTTTTTTATTTCATGATAAATGTTTATTATTCATGCTAGAATTGTATTAACCGGAAACTTAGTACATGTGTGAATACATAGACAAAACATAAGTGTCCCTAGTATGACTCTACTTAACTAGCTCATTTATCAAAGATGGTTATGTTTCCTAACCATAGAAATGTGTTGTCATTTGATGAACGGGGTCACTTCATTAGGAAAATGATGTGATGGACAAGACCCATCCGTTAGCTTAGCATTATGATCGTTAAGTTTTATTGTTATTGCTTTCTTCATGACTTATACATGTTCCTCTGACTATGAGATTATGCAACTCCCGAATACCGGAGAAACACCTTGTGTGCTATCAAACGTCACAACGTAACTGAGTGATTATAAAGATGCTCTACAGGTGTCTCCGAAGGTGTTTGTTGGGTTGGCATAGATCGAGATTAGGATCTGTCACTCCGTGTATCGGAGAGGTATCTCTGGGCCCTCTCGGTAATGCACATCACTATAAGCCTTACAAGCAATGTGACTAATAAGTTAGTTGCGGGATGATGCATTACGAAACGAGTAAAGAGACTTGCCGGTAACGAGATTGAACTAGGTATGAGGATACCGACGATCGAATCTCGGGCAAGTAACATACCGATGATAAAGGGAACAACGTATGTTGTTATGCGGTTTGACCGATAAAAATCTTCGTAGAATATGTAGGAGCCAATATGAGCATCTAGGTTCCGCTATTGGTTATTGACCGGAGATGTGTCTCGGTCATGTCTACATAGTTCTCGAACCCGTAGGGTCCGCACGCTTAACGTTCGATGATGATTTGTATTATGAGTTATGTGATTTGATGACCGAAGTTTGTTCGGAGTCCCGGATGAGATCACGGACATGACGAGGAGTCTCTAAATAGTCAAGAGGTAAAGATTCATATATTGGAAGGCTATATTCGGACACCGGAAGTGTTCCGGGTGATACCGAGTCACCGGAAGGGGTTCCAGGCAAACCCCGGCAAAGATATGGGCTTTATGGGCCAAGTAAGGGAACACACCAGCCCACAAGGGGCTGGTGCGCCCCCTATAGGGCCAGCCATGTGGGGAGAAAGGGAAAGGAGAGGAGGAAAAGGAAATTATGAAGGACTCCTACTTCCTTCCCCTCCCCCTCCTTCCTTTCCCCCTTGTCCAAATATGGTAGGGGGGGGGGGGGCGAATTAGACTAGGGGCCCAAGTAGGATTCCTCCTACTTGGGCGCGCCCTAGGCTGCCTCCCTCCCTCTCCCTCCTTTATGTACGTGGGAAGGGCACCCCTAGAACACACATCAATTGTTCCTAGCCGTGTGCGGCGCCCCCCTCCACAGTTAACACCTCGGTCATATCGTCGTAGTGCTTAGGCGAAGCCCTGCACCGGTAACTTCATCATCACCGTCGCCATGCCGTCGTGCTGATGAAACTCTCCCTCGGCCTCAACTAGATCAAGAATACGAGGGACGTCATTGAGCTGAACGTGTGTTGAACATGAAGGTGCCGTACGTTTGATACTAGGATCGGTCGGTCGTGAAGACGTACGACAACATCAACCGTATTGATATAACGCTTCCGCTTTCGGTCTACGAGGGTACGTGGACACACTATCCTCTCTCGTTGCTATGCATCTCCTAGATAGATCTTGCGTGATCGTAGGAAATTTTTGAAATTACTGCGTTCCCCAACAATCGTATCATCGTATCAGTGCTGAGATTAGGGTCTACGGAGCCAAGGGGGCCCCACAAGCCACCGGGGCGTGCCCGGGGGGTGGGCGCGTCCTGGTGCCTTGTGGGCAACAGGTGGCCCCCCTCCATTGGGTCTTTGCTCCAGTATTTTTTATTTATTCCATAAAAGATATCTAAGAAGTTCCGTCCAATTCCGAGAACTTTTATTTCTGCACAAAAAACAATATCATGGTAGTTCTGTTGAAAACAACGTCAGTCCAGGTTAGGTTCATTCAAATGATGCAAATTAGAGTTCAAAACAAGAGCAAAAGTGTTTGAAAAAGTAGATACGATGGAGGCATATCAGTATGCTGGCCCATAACTTACTAACTACTTCACTTAAGCTTTTGGACTTAATTTCATATGATTGTCCAGTGGTTCTCATATTTACTAGTTACATGTTGTTGTGAGATGATTGACGTGTCGTATGGCTTTGTAGTTGAATGCCTCATCAACTAGTCACGACATATCTTACCTAAAATATTCTACAAAAAGGTACTAAATGGCACAAGATACATTTTCTCCTGCACGATGGCATATCATTTACTCATAGGCAAGAGAAGAATTGAAAAGTTGCTAGTAGGGTGGAAAATGATCAAGGGTATGCAATTGAAAGAACGGATGTGAATGTGACAATCATATCTCGTTGGTATCATTGGCTTAATTAGCAGCAATATACATTATAACGAATGCATTTTCATCCACTACACCTAAACAATTCTGCAAATAGGGCATTCGATGTGAGTATGTGGGTTATGAGTTTGTAACCATACCCAAAAACGAGAGCTCATGTAAAAGACAAGTTTATTGCAGAAAGCTAGCTACAAGCGTAATTTCTCATGCCGGTTTGTGCTTCAGGTGCGCTATCAAAGCATTGAGATATCAATCTATATGGTTTTTTTTATGTTTGTTTATCACTTAGTAACACAACAATCGGTTCTAATAGTTTAGTCACCCTTTAGTGAAACCAAAATTCGAGTGTTAAACACGATTGATGGAAACTTTAGTATGCCAGACTAGGATGGCATATCACCATTTTTGGTGACCTATGTTTCCCTTTTTATGTGTTTTCAATTTTATAATATAGCAAAATGTATAACCTCTGAAGGATTGGAATTGCATGGTCCCCATGTGCAATAACGATTAATCCCCAATTTTATAATATGGAAAAATGTATAACCTCTAAAGGATTGGAACTACATGATCCCCAAGTGCAATATCAATTAATACCCAATTTTATAATATAGCAAAATGTACAACCTTTGAAGGATTACAACTTATCGATTAATCCACCTTGGACTTGTTTTGAGATAATTGTCCAGTTGTTGCCATAGTTACTACTTTCTCTGCTCCATAATATAACATCTCACATATTTGATAATAATATCTTATATTATGGGACGAGGGAGTACATATTATGGATTTTTTGTTGAACACCTTGTGAACTAGTCACCAAACATATTTTTTGTGGGAAATAGTGAGATCTAGTTGCTAACAAGTAGGTTGTACAATTAGCAAATACTAGTTGGAAGTATAGTATGGTGGTTGGTGCAACCGGCATGCAGTGCACTTAATACTTTTCATGTTATGAATCATACTCTTCACAAATATATTTATCAGCACTCGCTCCGACGATATATGGTATGGATGTCCTCGATATATTTGTCTTTCCCTCAAATACACTCTCAAGAAAGAAAGACACCAAGCTCCACTTTCACACACGTGCATGCGTTAGACAATATGTTTTCCCATGCACAATGGCACATCGATCATCTACTTGTGGGCATGGGAGACATTAGGAAACTGGAAGTAGCACTGTGAATGGCGATAGATACAAAGTTCACTTGATATGGACACGATATTTTCAACAGTTGATGCCGCTGAGGTTCAACTAGTTAAGGAGTTAAGCCATGAAAAAGTTGTAGATGGGAATCAGATTTCACCAAGGAAGGATTGTTCCTTGGGTCCATTGTGTGGGCTGAGAATTGATCATGTAATCAGCAGATCAAAGACCAGCTATGTGACGTGTGCATCGGGGTGTAAGAAAAATACTATTGGATCGTCAGTACATACTGTTTTTGAAGGAAATATGCCTGATACGTCTCCAACGTATCTATAATTTTTTATTGTTCCATGCAATATTATATTCTGTTTTGGACATTATTGGGCTTTATTATACACTTTTATATTATTTTTGGGACTAACCTATTAACCGGAGGCCCAACCCAGAATTGCTGTTTTTTGCCTATTTCAGAGTTTCGCAGAAAAAAAATATCAAACGGAGTCCAAACGGAATGAAACCTTCGGGAACGTGATTTTCGGAACGAACGTGATCCAGAGGACTTGGACCCTACGTCAAGACATCAACCAGGAGGGCACGAGGTAGGGGGGCGTGCCTACCCCCTGGGCGCGCCCTCCACCCTCGTGGCCCCATGTTGCTCCACCGACGTACTCCTTCTTCCTATATATACCTACGTACCCCCAAACTACCAGATACGGAGCCAACAAAAACCTAATTCCACCGCCGCAACCTTCTGTACCCGTGAGATCCCATCTTGGGGCCTTTTCCGGAGCTCCGCCGGAGGGGGCATCGATCACGGAGGGCTTCTACATCAACACCATAGCCTCTCCGATGATGTGTGAGTAGTTTACCTCAGACCTTCGGGTCCATAGTTATTAGCTAGATGGCTTCTTCTCTATTTTTGGATCTCAATACAATGTTCTCCCCCTCTCTTGTGGAGATCTATTCGATGTAATCTTCTTTTGCAGTGTGTTTGTTGAGACCGATGAATTGTGGGTTTATGATCAAGTTTATCTATGAACAATATTTGAATCTTCTCTGAATTATTTTATGTATGATTGGTTATCTTTGCAAGTCTCTTCGAATTATCAGTTTGGTTTGGCCTACTAGATTGATCTTTCTTGCAATGGGAGAAGTGCTTAGCTTTGGGTTCAATCTTGCGGTGTCCTTTCCCAGTGACAGTAGGGGCAGCAAGGCACGTATTGTATTGTTGCCATCGAGGATAACAAGATGGGGTTTATATCATATTGCATGAGTTTATCCCTCTACATCATGTCATCTTGCTTAAAGCGTTACTCTGTTCTTTTGAACTTAATACTCTAGATGCATGCTGGATAGCGGTCGATGTGTGGAGTAATAGTAGTAGATGCAGGCAGGAGTCGGTCTACTTGTCTCGGATGTGATGCCTATATACATGATCATACCTAGATATTCTCATAACTATGCTCAATTCTGTCAATTGCTCAACAGTAATTTGTTCACCCACCGTAATACTTATGCTCATGAGAGAAGCCACTAGTGAAACCTATGGCCCCCGGGTCTATTTTCCATCATATTAATCTCTCGACAACAAGCTATTTCTGGCGCTGTTTTTATTTTGTTTTCTTTACTTTTCATCTTTATCATAAAAATACCAAAAATATTATCTTATCATATCTATCAGATCTCACTCTCGTAAGTGACCGTGAAGGGATTGACAACCCCTTTATTGCGTTGGTTGCGAGGATTTATTTGTTTGTGTAGGTGCGAGGGACTCGTGTGTGGCCTCCTACTGGATTGATACCTTGGTTCTCAAAAACTGAGGGAAATACTTACACTACTTTGCTGCATCACCCTTTCCTCTTCAAGGGAAAACCAACGCAGTGCTCAAGAGGTAGCAAGAAGGATTTCTGGCGCCGTTGCCGGGGAGTCTACGCAAAAGTCAACATAGCAAGTACCCATCATAGACCCTTATCTCCCGCATTACATTATTTGCCATTTGCCTCTCGTTTTCCTCTCCCCCACTTCACCCTTGCCGTTTTATTCGCCCTCTCTCTTTTCCATTCGCCTTTTTTCGCTTGCTTCTTGTTTGCTCGTGTGTTGGATTGCTTGCTTGTCACGATGGCTCTGCCTAAATTTGGTGATCTTCACCTTAAAAGGTTGGAAGAGATCGAAGGCAATGTCAGGAGTTTTAAGGTCTTACAATTTGAGCATAATAATTTCTTTAGAAACGAGCTTAAGGAACAAAAAAGCTTTATGAGTTATATGAATAAAGAGCTTGATGATATGTCTAAAGAATTTGATGGTTTGAGATCCCAAATTGCTCATCTTGAGAAGTTAATAGCTGAAATATCGGATAAGCAGGCCACCTTAGTTAATAAGATGACCGCTAAGCCGAAAAACTTTGAAAATAAAGATGAAGATCTAAAAGTTATTGATGTGTCCCCTATTAAATCTTTGTTTTGCAATATGAATCTTGATAATGATGGGACTGAATATGATCCACCTTTACCTAGAAGGCGTTCCAAAAATTCGGAGTTTTTAGATCTTGATGCTAAAATTGATAAAAGTGGGATTGAAGAGATCAAAACATTAGATATTAATGAACCCACTATTTTGGATTTCAAGGAGTTTAATTATGATAATTGCTCTTTGATAGATTGTATTTCCTTGTTGCAATCCGTGCTAAATTCTCCGCATGCTTATAGTCAAAATAAAGCTTTTACTAAACATATCGTTGATGCTTTGATGCAATATTATGAAGAAAAACTTGAGTTGGAAGTTTCTATCCCTAGAAAACTTTATGATGAGTGGGAACCTACTATTAAAATTAAAATTAAAGATCCTGAATGCTATGCTTTGTATTATTTGGGTGCTAGTGTTTCCACGATTCCAAAAACTTTGTGCGATTTGTTAGGTTTCCGCGAATTTGATGATTGCTCTTTAAACTTGCACCTTGGGGATTCCACTATTAAGAAACCTATGGGAAGAATTAATGATGTTCTTATTGTTGCAAATAGGAACTATGTGCCCGTAGATTTTATTGTTCTTGATATAGATTGCAATCCTTCATGTCCTATTATTCTTGGTAGACCTTTCCTTAGAACGATTGGTGCAATTATTGATATGAAGGAAGTGAATATTAGATTCCAATTTCCGTTAAGGAAAGGCATGGAACACTTCCCTAGAAAGAAAATAATATTACCTTATGAATCTATTATGAGAGCCACTTATGGATTGTCTACTAAAGATGGCAATACCTACATCTATCCTTGCTTTTATGCCTAGCTAGGGGCGTTAAACGATATCGCTTGTTGGAAGGCAACCCAATTTTATTTTTAGTTTTTTTGCTTTTTGCTTCTGTTTAGGAATAAATATTTCATCTAGCCTCTGGTTGGATGTGTTTTTATGTTTTAATTAGTGTTTGTGCCAAGTTAAACCTATAGGATCTTCTTGGATGATAGTTATTTGATCTTGCTGAAAATTGCAGAAACTTTCTGTTCACGAAAATAATTGTTAAAAATCACCAGAACATGATAAAATATTTATTCCAATTGCTGCTGATCAATAAACAAATTGTATAGGCCGTCCTATTTTGGCTGAATTTTTGGTGTTCCAGAAGTTTGCGTTAGTTACATATTACTACAGACTGTTCTGTTTTTGACAGATTCTGTTTTTCGTGTGTTGTTTGCTTATTTTGATGAATCTATGGCTAGTAAAATAGTTTATAAACCATAGAGAAGTTGGAATACGGTAGGTTTAACACCAATATAAATAAAGAATGAGTTCATTACAGTACCTTGAAGTGGTATTTTGTTTTCTTTCGCTAACGGAGCTTACGAGATTTTCTGCTGAGTTTTGTGTTGTGAAGTTTTCAAGTTTTGGGTGAAAGATTTGATGGATTATGGAACAAGGAGTGGCAAGAGCCTAAGCTTGGGGATTCCCATGGCACCCCAAGATAATCTAAGGACACCTAAAAGCCAAAGCTTGGGGATGCCCCGGAAGGCATCCCCTCATTCGTCTACTTCCATCGGTAACTTTACTTGGAGCTATATTTTTATTCACCACATGATATGTGTTTTGCTTGGAGCGTCTTGTATGATTTGAGTCTTTGCTTTTTAGTTTACCACAATCATCCTTGTTGTACACACCTTTTGAGAGAGACACACATGATTCGGAAATTATTAGAATACTCTATGTGCTTCACTTATATCTTTTGAGTTATATAGTTTTTGCTCTAGTGCTTCACTTATATCTTTTAGAGCACGGCGGTGGTTTTGTTTTATAGAAACTATTGTTCTCTCATGCTTCACTTAGATTATTTTGAGATTCCTACAAAACAGCATGGTAGTTTGCTTTAACAATAATAAAGTTATTATTTATTTCCTTATTTCATGATAAATGTTTATTATTCATGCTAGAATTGTATTAACCGGAAACTTAGTACATGTGTGAATACATAGACAAACAGAGTGTCACTAGTATGCCTCTACTTGACTAGCTCGTTGAATCAAAGATGGTTAAGTTTCCTAGCCATAGACATGAGTTGTCATTTGATTAACGGGATCACATCATTAGAGAATGATGTGATTGACTTGACGCATTCCGTTAGCTTAGCACTTGATCGTTTAGTATGTTGTTGTTGCTTTCTTCATGACTTATACATGTTCCTATGACTATGAGATTATGCAACTCCCGAATACCGGAGGAACACTTTGTGTGCTACCAAACGTCACAACATAACTGGGTGATTATAAAGGTGCTCTACAGGTGTCTTCGATGGTGTTCGTTGAGTTGGCATAGATCGAGAATAGGATTTGTCACTCCGATTGTCGGAGAGGTATCTCTGGGCCCTCTCGGTAATGCACATCACTATAAGCCTTGCAAGCAATGTGACTAACGAGTTAGTTACGGGATGATGCACTACGGAACGAGTAAAGAGACTTGCCGGTAACGAGATTGAGCTAGGTATTGAGATACCGACGATCGAATCTCGGGCAAGTAACATACCGATGACAAAGGGAACAACGTATGCTGTTATGCAGTTTGACCGATAAAGATCTTCATAGAATATGTCGGAACCAATATGAGCATCCAGGTTCCGCTATTGGTTATTGACCGGAGACGTGTCTCGGTCATGTCTACATAGTTCTCGAACCCGTAGGGTCCGCACGCTTAACGTTCGGTGACGATTGGTATTATGAGTTTATGTGTTTTGATGTAATGAAGTTAGTTCGGAGTCCCGGATATGATCACGGACATGACGAGGAGTCTCGAAATGGTCGAGACGTAAAGATCGATATATTGGACGACTATGTTTGGACACAGAAAGTGTTTCGGGAGGTTTCGGACATTTACCGGAGTACGGGGGGTTACCGGAACCCCCCGGGGAGTGTGATGGGCCTATTGGGCCTTAGTGGAGAAGAGGAGGGGCGGCCAGGGCAGGCCGCGCCCCCCTCCCCCTCTAGTCCAAATTGGACAAGGAGGGGGGCGGCGCCCCCCTTTCCTTCCCCTCTCTCTCCTCCTTCCCCCTTCTCCTACTCCTACTAGGAAAGGAGGAGTCCTACTCCGACTCCCGCCTTGGCGCGCCCTCCTCCTGGCCGACCGCCTCCCCCTAGCTCCTTTATATACGGGGGCAAGGGGGCACCCCAAGACACAACAATTGATCATTGATCTCTTAGCCGTGTGCGGTGCCCCCCTCCGCCATAATCCACTCGGTAATATCATAGCGGTGCTTAGGCGAAGCCCTGCGTCAGTAGCATCATCATCACCGTCATCACGCCGTCGTGCTGACGAAACTCTCCGGCGAAGCTCTATGGATCGTGAGTTCGCGGGACGTCACCGAGCTGAACGTGTGCAGAACACGGAGGTGCCGTACGTTCGGTACTGAGGATTGGTCGATCGTGAAGACGTACGACTACATCAATCGCGTTGTCATAACGCTTCCGCTTTCGGTCTACGAGGGTACGTGGACACACTCTCCCCTCTCGTTGCTATGCATCACCATGATCTTGCGTGTGCGTAGGAATTTTTTTGAAATTACTACGTTACCCAACAGTGGCATCAGAGCCAGGTTTATGCGTAGATGTTATATGCACGAGTAGAACACAAGTGAGTTGTGGGCGATACAAGTCGTACTGCTTACCAGCATGTCATACTTTGGTTCGGCGGTATTGTTGGATGAAGCGTCCCGGACCAACATTACGCGTACGCTTACGCGAGACTGGTTCTACCGACGTGCTTTGCACACAGGTGGCTGGCGGGTGTCAGTTTCTCAAACTTCAGTTGAACCGAGTGTGACTACATCCAGTCCTTGTTGAAGGTTAAAACAACACTAACTTGACGAAATATCATTGTGGTTTTGATGCGTAGGTAAGATCGGTTCTTGCTCAGCCCGTAGCAGCCACGTAGAACTTGCAACAACAAAGTAGAGGACGTCTAACTTGTTTTTGCAGGGCATGTTGTGATGTGATATGGTCAAGGCATGATGCTATATTTTATTGTATGAGATGATCATGTTTTGTAACGGAGTTATCGGCAACTAGCATGAGCCATATGGTTGTCGCTTTATTGTATGCAATGCAATCGCCCTGTAATTGCTTTACATTATCACTAAGCGGTAGTGATAGTCGTAGATGTTGGGGAACGTAGTAATTTCAAAAAAATTCCTACGAACACGCAAGATTACGGTGATGCATAGCAACGAGAGGGGAGAGTGTGTCCACGTACCCTCGTAGACCGAAAGCGAAAGCATTTAGAACAACGCGGTTGATGTAGTCGTACGTCTTCACGATCCGACCGATCCAAGTACCGAATGCATGGCACCTCTGAGTTCAGCACACGTTCAGCTCGATGACGTCCCACGAACTCCGATCCAGCAGAGCTTCGAGGGAGAGTTTCGTCAGCACGACGACGTGATGACGGTGATGATGATGCTACCGACGCAGGGCTTCGCCTAAGCACCGCTACGATATGACCGAGGTGGATTATAGTGGAAGGGGGGCACCGCACATGGCTGGGAGAGATCATGTTGGAAATATGCCCTAGAGGCAATAATAAATGGTTATTATATATTTCTTTGTTCATGGTAATTGTCTATTGTTCATGCTATAATTGTGTTATCCGGAAATCGTAATACATGTGTGAATACATAGACCACAACGTGTCCCTAGTAAGCCTCTAGTTGACTAGCTCGTTGATCAACAGATAGTCATGGTTTCCTAACTATGGACATTGGATGTCATTGATAACGGGATCACATCATTAGGAGAATGATGTGATGGACAAGACCCAATCCTAAGCATAGCATAAAAGATCGTGTAGTTTCGTTTGCTAGAGCTTTTCCAATGTCAAGTATCTTTTCCTTAGACCATGAGATCGTGCAACTCCCGGATACCGTAGGAGTGCTTTGGGTGTGCCAAACGTCACAACGTAACTGGGTGACTCTAAAGGTGCACTACGGGTATCTCCGAAAGTGTCTGTTGGGTTGGCACGGATCAAGACTGGGATTTGTCACTCTGTATGACGGAGAGGTATCAATGGGCCCACTCGGTAATGCATCATCATAATGAGCTCAATGTGACTAAGGCGTTAGTCACGGGATCATGCATTGCGGTACGAGTAAAGAGACTTGCCGGTAACGAGATTGAACAAGGTATTGGGATACCGACGATCGAATCTCGGGCAAGTAACATACCGATTGACAAAGGGAATTTTATACGGGATTGATTGAATCCTCGACATCGTGGTTCATCCGAGAGATCATCGTGGAACATGTGGGAGCCAACATGGGTATCCAGATCCCGCTGTTGGTTATTGACCGGAGAGGCGTCTCGGTCATCTCTGCATGTCTCCCGAACCCGTAGGGTCTAGACACTTAAGGTTCGGTGACGCTAGGGTTGTAGAGATATGTGTATGAGATCCTGGACATCACGAGGAGTTCCGGAATGGTCCGGAGGTGAAGAATTATATATAGGAAGTCAAGTTTCGGCCACCGGGAAAGTTTCGGGGGTTACCGGTATTGTACCGGGACCACCGGAAGGGTCCCGGGGGTCCACCGGGTGGGGCCACCTATCCCGGAGGGCCCCGTGGGCTGAAGTGGGAAGGGAACCAGCCCCTAGTGGGCTGGGCGCCCCCCCATGGGCCTCCCCCCTGCGCCTAGGGTTGGAAACCCTAGGGTGGGGGGGCGCCCCACTTTCCTTGGGGGGCAAGGCACCCCCTTGGCCGCCGCCCCCCCTCTAGATGGGGCTTGGCCGGCGCGCCCCCCTCCCAGGGGGCCTATATAAAGGGGGGGGAGGGAGGGCAGTAGGATAACAGCCTTGGGCGCCTCCCTCCTCCCCTGCTACACCTATCCCTCTCGCAGAAGCTCGGCGAAGCCCTGCCGAGACCCGCTACATCCACCACCACGCCGTCGTGCTGCTGGATCTCCATCAACCTCTCCTTCCCCCTTGCTGGATCAAGAAGGAGGAGACGTCGCTGCACCGTACGTGTGTTGAACGCGGAGGTGCCGTCCGTTCGGCACTCGGTCATCGGTGATTTGAATCACGGCGAGTACGACTCCGTCATCCACGTTCATTAGAACGCTTCCGCTCGCGATCTACATGGGTATGTAGATGCACTCCTTTCCCCTCGTTGCTAGTATACTCCATAGATGCATCTTGGTGAGCGTAGGAAAATTTTAAAATTATGCTACGATTCCCAACAGTGGTATCAGAGCCAGGCCTATGCGTAGTTACTATGCACGAGTAGAACACAAAGAAGTTGTGGGCGTTGATGTTGCCAATTCTTCTTGCCGCTACTAGTCATTTCTTGTTTCGGCGGCATTGTAGGATGAAGCGGCCCGGACCGACCTTACAGTTACGCTTACGTGAGATAGGTTCCACCGACTGACATGCACTAGTTGCATAAGGTGGCTAGCGGGTGTCTGTCTCTCCTACTTTAGTCGGAATGGATTCGATGAAAAGGGTCCTTATGAAGGGTAAATAGAAATTGGCAAATCACGTTGTGGTCATACGTAGGTAAGAAACGTTCTTGCTAGAAACCTACAAACCACGTAAAAAACTTGCAACAACAATTAGAGGACGTCTAACTTGTTTTTGCAGCATGTGCTATGTGATGTGATATGGCCAGAAGATGTGATGAATGATATATGTGATGTATGAGATTGATCATATTCTTGTAATAGGAATCACGACTTGCATGTCGATGAGTATGACAACCGGCAGGAGCCATAGGAGTTGTCTTTATTATTTTGTATGACCTGCGTGTCATTGAATAACGCCATGTAAATTACTTTACTTTGTTGCTAAACGCGTTAGCCATAGAAGTAGAAGTAATCGTTGGCGTGACGACTTCATGAAGACACAATGATGGAGATCATGATGATGGAGATCATGGTGTCATGCCGGTGACGAAGATGATCATGGTGCCCCGAAGATGGAGATCAAAGGAGCATAATGATATTGGCCATATCATGCCACTATTTGATTGCATGTGATGTTTATCATGTTTTGCATCTTATTTGCTTAGAACGACGATAGTAAGTAAGATGATCCCTTATGATAATTTCAAGAAAGTGTTCACCCTAACTGTGCACCGTTGCGAAGGTTCGTTGTTTCGAAGCACCACGTGATGATCGGGTGTGATAGATTCTAACGTTCGCATACAACGGGTGTTGACGAGCCTAGCATGTACAGACATGGCCTCGGAACACACGCAATACACTTAGATTGACTTGACGAGCCTAGCATGTACAGACATGGCCTCGGAACACGGAGGACCGAAAGGTCGAGCATGAGTCGTATAGAAGATACGATCAACATGGAGATGTTCACCGATCTTGACTAGTCCGTCTCACGTGATGATCGGACACGGCCTAGTTAACTCGGATCATGTTTCACTTAGATGACTAGAGGGATGTCTATCTGAGTGGGAGTTCATTGTGTAATTTGATTAGATGAACTTAGTCTAAAATCTTTACACTATGTCTTGTAGATCTATGGCCAACGTTGTCCTCAATTTCAACGTGTTCCTAGAGAAAACCAAGCTGAAAGATGATGGCAGCAACTATACGGACTGGGTCCGGAACCTGAGGATCATCCTCATAGTAGCCAAGAAAGATTATGTCTTAGAAGCACCGCTAGGTGAAGCACCAATCCCAGAGAACCAAGACGTTATGAACGCTTGGCAGCAGCGTGCTGATGATTACTCCCTCGTTCAGTGCGGCATGCTTTACAGCTTAGAACCGGGTCTCCAAAAGTGTTTTGAGAAACATGGAGCATATGAGATGTTCGAGGAGCTGAAAATGGTTTTCCAAGCTCATGCCCAGGTCGAGAGATATGAAGTCTCCGACAAGTTCTTAAGCTGTAAAATGGAGGAGAATAGTTCTGTTAGTGAGCACATACTCAGAATGTCTGGGTTACACAACCGCTTATCCCAGCTGGGAGTTAATCTCCCGGATGACGCGGTCATTGACAGAATCCTCCAGTCGCTTCCACCAAGCTACAAGAGCTTTGTGATGAACTTCAATATGCAGGGGATGGAAAAGACCATTCCTGAGGTATATTCAATGCTGAAATCAGTAGAGGGGGAGATCAGAAAAGAACATCAAGTGTTGATGGTGAATAAAACCACTAAGTTCAAGAAGGGCAAGGGTAAGAAGAACTTCATGAAGGACGGCAAGGGAGTTGCCGCGCCCGGTAAGCCAGTTACTGGGAAGAAGTCCAAGAATGGACCCAAGCCTGAAACTGAGTGCTTTTATTGCAAGGGAAGTGGTCACTGGAAGCGGAACTGCCCCAAATACTTAGCGGACAAGAAGGCCGGCAACACCAAAGGTATATGTGATATACATGTAATTGATGTGTACCTTACAAGTACTCATAGTAGCTCCTGGGTATTTGATACCGGTGCGGTTGCTCATATTTGTAACTCAAAACAGGAACTACGGAATAAACGGAGACTGGCGAAGGACAAGGTGACGATGCACGTCGGGAATGGTTCCAAGGTCGATTTGATCGCCGTCGGCACGCTACCTCTGCATCTACCCACGGGATTAGTTTTAAACCTCAATAATTGTTATTTAGTGCCAGCTTTGAGCATGAACATTGTATCTGGATCTCGTTTAATTCGAGATGGCTACTCATTTAAATCCGAGAATAATGGTTTATATATTTATTTGAGAGATATGTTTTATGGTCATGCCCCGCTGGTCAATGGTTTATTTTTGATGAATCTCTAACGTGATGTTACACATATTCATAGTGTGAATACCAAAAGATGTAAAGTTGATAACGATAGTCCCACATACTTGTGGCACTGCCGCCTTGGTCACATTGGTGTCAAGCGCATGAAGAAGCTCCATGCAGATGGACTTTTGGAGTCTCTTGATTACGAATCATTTGACACGTGCGAACCATGCCTAATGGGTAAGATGACCAAGACTCCGTTCTCCGGAACAATGGAGCGAGCAACCAACTTATTGGAAATCATACATACCGATGTGTGCGGTCCAATGAGTGTTGAGGCTCGCGGAGGATATCGTTATGTTCTCACTCTCACTGATGACTTAAGTAGATATGGGTATGTCTACCTAATGAAACACAAGTCTGAAACCTTTGAAAAGTTCAAGGAATTTCAGAGTGAGGTTGAGAATCAACGTGACAGAAAAATAAAATTCTTATGATCAGATTGTGGTGGAGAATATTTAAGTCACGAGTTTGGTGCACACTTAAGGAAATGTGGAATAGTTTCACAACTCACGCCGCCTGGAACACCTCAGAGAAATGGTATGTCCGAATGTCATAATCGCACTCTATTGGATATGGTGCGATCTATGATGTCTCTTACCGATTTACCGCTCTCATTTTGGGGCTATGCTTTAGAGACTGCCACATTCACTTTAAATAGGGCTCCGTCGAAATCCGTTGAGACGACACCGTATGAATTATGGTTTGGGAAGAAACCTAAGCTGTCGTTTCTAAAAGTTTGGGGATGCGATGCTTATGTCAAGAAACTTCAACCTGAAAAGCTCGAACCCAAGTCGGAGAAATGCGTCTTCATAGGATACCCTAAGGAAACTATTGGGTATACCTTCTACCTCAGATCTGAAGGCAAGATCTTCGTTTCCAAGAACGGGTCCTTTCTAGAGAAGGAGTTTCTCTCGAAAGAATTGAGTGGGAGGAAAGTGGAACTTGATGAGGTGATAGTCACCCCTTCCGAACCGGAAAGTAGCGTAGCGCGGGAAAATGTTCATGTGGTGCCTACACCGACTGGGGAGGAAGTTAATGATGATGATCATGAAGCTTCGGATCAAGTTAGTACTGAACTTCGTAGGTCCACAAGGAAACGTTCCGCACCAGAGTGGTACGGCAACCCTGTCCTGGAAATCATGTTGTTAGACAACGGTGAACCTTCGAACTATGAAGAAGCGATGGCGGGCCCGGATTCCGACAAATGGCTAGAAGCCATGAAATCCGAGATAGGATCCATGTATGAAAACGAAGTATGGACTTTGACTGACTTGCCCGATGATCGGCGAGCCATAGAAAATAAATGGATCTTTAAGAAGAAGTCGGACGCGGATGGTAATGTGACCATCCATAAGGCTCGACTTGTCGCTAAGGGTTATCGACAAGTTCAAGGGGTCGACTACGATGAGACTTTCTCACCCATAGCGAAGCTGAAGTCCGTCCGAATCACGTTAGCAATTGCCGCATAATATGATTATGAGATATGGCAGATGGACGTCAAAACGGCATTCCTTAATGGCTTCCTTAAGGAAGAGTTGTATATGATACAGCCGGAAGGTTTTGTCGATCCTAAGAATGCTAACAAAGTATGCAAGCTCCAGCGCTCAATCTATGGGCTGGTGCAAGCATCTCGGAGTTGGAACATTCGCTTTGATGAGATGATCAAAACGTTTGGGTTTACACAGACTTATGGAGAAGCCTGTGTTTACAAGAAAGTGAGTGGGAGCTCTGTAGCATTTCTCTTATTATATGTGGATGACATACTATTGATGGGAAATGATATAGAATTCTTGGAAAGTATAAAGGCCTATTTGAATAAGTGTTTTTCAATGAAGGACCTTGGAGAAGCTGCTTATATATTAGGCATCAAGATCTATAGAGATAGATCAAGATGCCTCATTGGTCTTTCACAGAGTACATACCTTGACAAGATATTGAAGAAGTTCAATATGGATCAGTCCAAGAAGGGGTTCTTGCCTGTATTGCAAGGTGTGCAATTGAGCATGGCTCAATGCCCGACCACGGCAGAAGATATAAAAAAGATGAGTGTCATCCCCTATGCCTCGGCCATAGGGTCTATTATGTATGCCATGCTGTGTACCAGACCTGATGTAAACCTGGCCGTGAGTTTGGTAGGAAGGTACCAAAGTAATCCCGGCATGGAACACTGGACAGCGGTCACGAATATCCTGAAGTACCTGAAAAGGACTAAGGATATGTTTCTCGTTTATGGAGGTGACGAAGAGCTTGTCGTAAAGGGTTACGTCGACGCTAGCTTCGACACAGATCTGGATGACTCGAAGTCACAAACTGGATACGTGTATATTTTGAATGGAGGAGCAGTAAGCTGGTGCAGTTGCAAGCAAAGCGTCGTGGCGGGATCTACACGTGAAGTGGAGTACATGGCGGCCTCGGAGGCAGCACAGGAAGCAGTCTGGATGAAGGAGTTCATTACCGACCTAGGGGTGATTCCCAATGCGTCGGGCCCGATGACTCTCTTCTGTGACAACACTGGAGCTATTGCCCTTGCGAAGGAGCCCAGGTTTCACAGGAAGACCAGGCATATCAAGCGTCGCTTCAACTCCATTCGTGAAAGTGTTCAAAATGGAGACATAGATATTTGTAAAGTACATACGGACCTGAATGTGGCAGATCCGTTGACTAAACCTCTCCCTAGGGCAAAACATGATCAACACCAGGACGCAATGGGTGTTCGATTCATCACAATGTAACTAGATTATTGACTCTAGTGCAAGTGGGAGACTGTTGGAAATATGCCCTAGAGGCAATAATAAATGGTTATTATTATATTTCTTTGTTCATGGTAATTGTCTATTGTTCATGCTATAATTGTGTTATCCGGAAATCGTAATACATGTGTGAATACATAGACCACAACGTGTCCCTAGTAAGCCTCTAGTTGACTAGCTCGTTGATCAACAGATAGTCATGGTTTCCTGACTATGGACATTGGATGTCATTGATAACGGGATCACATCATTAGGAGAATGATGTGATGGACAAGACCCAATCCTAAGCATAGCATAAAAGATCGTGTAGTTTCGTTTGCTAGAGCTTTTCCAATGTCAAGTATCTTTTCCTTAGACCATGAGATCGTGCAACTCCCGGATACCGTAGGAGTGCTTTGGGTGTGCCAAACGTCACAACGTAACCGGGTGACTATAAAGGTGCACTACGGGTATCTCTGAAAGTGTCTGTTGGGTTGGCACGGATCAAGACTGGGATTTGTCACTCTGTATGACGGAGAGGTATCTCTGGGCCCACTCGGTAATGCATCATCATAATGAGCTCAATGTGACTAAGGCGTTAGTCACGGGATCATGCATTGCGGTACGAGTAAAGAGACTTGCCGGTAACGAGATTGAACAAGGTATTGGGATACCGACGATCGAATCTCGGGCAAGTAACATACCGATTGACAAAGGGAATTGTATACGGGATTGATTGAATCCTCGACATCGTGGTTCATCCGATGAGATCATCGTGGAACATGTGGGAGCCAACATGGGTATCCAGATCCCGCTGTTGGTTATTGACCGAAGAGGCGTCTCGGTCATGTCTGCATGTCTCCCGAACCCGTAGGGTCTACACACTTAAGGTTCGGTGACGCTAGGGTTGTAGAGATATGTGTATGCGGAAACCCAAAAGTTGTTCGGAGTCCCGGATGAGATCCCGGACGTCACGAGGAGTTCCGGAATGGTCCGGAGGTGAAGAATTATATATAGGAAGTCAAGTTTCGGCCACCAGGAAAGTTTCGGGGGTTACCGGTACTGTACCGGGACCACCGGAAGGGTCCCGGGGGTCCACCGGGTGGGGCCACCTATCCCGGAGGGCCCCGTGGGCTGAAGTGGGAAGGGAACCAGCCCCTAGTGGGCTGGGTGCCCCCCATGGGCCTCCCCCCTACGCCTAGGGTTGGAAACCCTAGGGTGGGGGGGGGCGCCCCACTTGCCTTGGGGGACTAGGCACCCCCTTGGCCGCCGCCCCCCCTCTAGATGGGGCTTGGCAGGCGCCCCCCTCCCAGGGGGCCTATATAAAGGGGGGGAGGGAGGGCAATAGGATAACAGCCTTGGGCGCCTCCCTCCTCCCCTGCTACACCTATCCCTCTCGCAGAAGCTCGGCGAAGCCCTGCCGAGACCCGCTACATCCACCACCACGCCGTCGTGCTGCTGGATCTCCATCAACCTCTCCTTCCCCCTTGCTGGATCAAGAAGGAGGAGACGTCGCTGCACCGTACGTGTGTTGAACGCGGAGGTGCCGTCCGTTCGGCACTCGGTCATCGGTGATTTAAATCACGACGAGTTCGGCTCCGTCATCCACGTTCATTGGAACGCTTCCGCTCGCGATCTACATGGGTATGTAGATGCACTCCTTTCCCCTCGTTGCTAGTATACTCCATAGATGCATCTTGGTGAGCGTAGGAAAATTTTAAAATTATGCTACGATTCCCAACAGATCAATGATCAACTTGTGTGTTCTTGGGTGCCCCCTGCCCCCGTATATAAAGGAGCAAGGGGGAGGCCGGCCGGCCCTGTAGGGCGCGCCAGGAGGAGGACTCCTCCTCCTAGTAGGAGTAGGACTCCCCTCTTTCCTACTCCTACTAGGAGGGGGAAAGGAAGGGGGAGAAGGAGAAGGAAAGGGGGCGCCGCTGTCACGCCCAATATGCGATACTATCCTAAAGAGACTCGAAGGTCCCACCAAAGATAAAACCGCATATTGACACGCTTTTGCAAGGTGGATATCATTACATCAACATTACATAATAGATGGGGATACATATAAAAGGCATACAAATGCCGCAAGGATACAACAATACATCATACATAAGATCAACATCCGACTACGGATGATACACAAACAGAAGCTCGAACGACATCCACCCTGCTAGCCCAGGCTGCCGACCAGGAACCTATCCCCTGAAAAAGCAGAAGAAGAAGTCCAAAACAAGTAACATCGCTCTCGCGTCATGATCATCGCATAACCTGTACCTGCAACTGGTGTTGTAGTAATCTGTGAGCCACGAGGACTCAGCAATCCCATTACCATGAGTATCAAGACTAGCAAAGCTTAATGGGTAAGGAAGGGGTAAAGTGGTGAGGTTGCAGCAGCGACTAAGCATGATATGGTGGCTAACTTACGCAAATAAGAGCGAGAAGAGAAGCAAAGGAACGGTCGTGAACTAGTAATGATCAAGAAGTGATCCTGAACTCCTACTTACGTCAAACATAACCCAGAAACCGTGTTCACTTCCCGGACTCCGCCGAGAAGAGACCATCACGGCTACACACGCGGTTGATGCATTTAATTAAGTGAAGTGTCAAGTTCTCTACAACCGGATATTAACAAATTCCCATCTGCCACATAACCGCGGGCATGGCTCTCGAAAGTTTATACCTTGCAGGGGTGTCCCAACTTAGCCCATTATAAGCTCTCATGGTCAACGAAGGATATTCCTTCTCCCGGGAAGACCCGATCAGTCTCGGAATCCCGGTTTACAAGACATTTCGATAATGGTAAAACAAGACCAGCAAAGCCGCCCGATGTGTCGACAATCCCGATAGGAGTCGCACGTACCTCGTTCTCAGGACACACCGGATGAACATTACGTACAACTAAAACCAGCCCTCAAGTTTCCCCGAGGTGGCGCTGCAAGTGGCTCTAGTTTGGACCAACACTCTGAGGAGCACTGGCCGGGGGGGGGGGTAAAATAAGATGACCCTAGGGAGCGCGACTCCCAAGGGAAAAAGGCTAGGTGAGGCAAATGTAAAACCAAGGTTGGGCCTTGCTGGAGGAGTTTTATTCAAAGCGAACTGTCAAGGGGGTCCCATAAATCACCCAACCGCGTAAGGGACGCAAAATCAAGGAACATAACACCGGTATGACGGAAACTAGGGCGGCAAGAGTGGAACAAAACGCCAGGCATAAGGCCGAGCCTTCCACCCTTTACCAAGTATATAGATGCATTAATTAAATAAGAGATATTGTGATATCCCAACATAAACATAATCCAACATGGAGCAATCTTCATCTTCACCTGCAACTAGCAACGCTATAAGAGGGGCTGAGCAAAGCGGTAACATAGCCAAACAACGGTTTGCTAGGAAGGGTGACAAAGGTTAGAGGTTCATGGCAATTTGGGAGGCTGGAAGAGCAAGTGATAGGTAGCGCAGCATAGCGATAGAACGAAGCAACTAGCATAGCAATGATAGTAGTGAGATCCAAGGTGACGGTCATCTTGCCTGAAATCCCGCTAGGAAGAAAAACGAGTCCATGAAGAAGATGAAGCCACGGAGACGAACGAATCCTCACGATCGCAACGACACGGGAACTATCGAGAAGAAGCACACAACATAGTAAACACACCACACATGAACAAGGCATGATGCTCAACCAAGTATGATGCATGACAAAGGCTATATGAAGCTACTCATGGCAAGAGATGATGCATACAAGAACAACACATCAAAGCAAGTTTAAATGAGGCCGGAAACAACATATAGCAATTCCGGTAAGTCCTCATATACAAATTTCGAAATTGGTCCAGATCTGAATATAATTAATGTTCAAGTAGTTAAACAGCAAGTTAAGATGCACCAAGATGATCTACACGAAATTCTAGTCAAGTTACATATAAAGTTCATTAGATTCGGAGCTACGACCTAGAAGATATGAGCAAAACAAGTTAAACATGGCATTGATGCAAAATGCATTCAAACATAAAGCAAACACCTCAAAACAAGGATGCAACATGATAATACGAAAATACATGCAAAACTAAGCAAGTTTCATATAGAGCATGCTCAAAACGGAGCAACGGTGCAACACATACACTCCAAAGAAGATATAGCAACAATCTGTCCAAAACAGCAACTAGGCATCTTGCAAGCATCATGAACAATATGCTACAGCACCTCAACATGAAAACAAAAGGCATGGAAATGATGTACAGGTAAAGCACAATAAAACATGAACACCGAGCTATCTCCAGAAATCACTAGAGCATGCTCAAAAGGACATGGCAAGATTGCAAATAATAACAGATTCACAGACTTAGCAGAAAATCACTGGACATGGCAGAAATACCTTCAGGTTGCAATATTTAGAGCTATCAAACAACATGTTACAGGAACAGATGATAGCAAACAAAGGCATGGCATGAATATACTAATTTCATAGAACCAAAGTCCCTTACTGATCACGAGCCAAAAAGGCACAGAAGATATGATGGCACCCATGTAAACATAGCAAGTAATATGACAGATTCAGACTTAGTGAAAATATCAGGACATGGCAGAAACAACAATAAGTAGGCATGTTGGTGAGCTTGAACAACTCGCCACAGAGCAATACATGGCATGACAAGGTAACCAGCAGTAAGATGGCATAAATACGAAGCTAAGAATGGCAATATCATAGTCATAGGGTGCATGAATCACTAGCAAAACACATGGCCAAATTGATTAACATGTAAATAATCTGCCAGGAACATTTTATAGCAAAAGTAGAGCAAGATTATGACGTGCTAGAGAACTCCATAATTGCAAATATGGACATGGATGGATAGAGCATAACATGTGTAACAACATATCCTTAATGACCATCTCAAGATTATGCATAGAACTCATGGAGACAGCAGGTTTAGCAACAAAATATAACAGATTCAGACAGCAGAAATGACCAAGTCACAGAAATCAGCAACATCATGGAGGCTACTTGGCATGCTTGTGCTAGTCACCACACAGATCCTAAAAATACAAGACAAACACCCCTGTAAAGATGGCGTGATGCAGTTCCAAACATATGTAGAGCTCATGCTCATAGGTTGCACACACAAAATGCAATGAAAAAGACAAATCACCAAGTTGTCATAACAGACAACAGATAACATCATATAGCACTCTTGCAACGATGATTAGAGCATCAATATGATCTCTAACAAGCATGGCACAATGGTACAAAATGAAGAGCATCTCATGACGAACATTTCGATATATTACACGCATGAATCATAGCACCGAGCACGAAGTTATGGCATGAAGAACAGAACAACATAATGCAGCAATTTCGGGACTTGGCAGAAATTACCACTCTGAAAATCTGGACGGGACGAAGCGGGACGGGGAGATCCGTGCATGGGGGCGCCTGTTTGGTTGCGGGGATGGGTGGATCTCGTCCACCCGGGCGGATCCGGGCCGGATCTCGCCGGATCCGGGCCGGATCTCGCCGGATCCGGCCGGAGACGGCGACGGCGCGCCGGCGGCGAGGTGGGCGGCGCCGGAGAGGAGGGAGCAGGGGCGGCGCTCGGGCACCGGGGTGCTGGCTAGGAGACGGGGCGGCGGCGGCCATGAGCTTGGGCGGCGGAGGCCGGGCAGAGACGAGCTCGGCGGCGAGCTCCGCAAGCGGCGGGCGGGCGCGGGCG
>NC_057808.1:18189717-18191697 GCF_018294505.1 Triticum aestivum | reverse complement strand
CGACTGGTGACGTGGCGGCGCGGGAGTGGCTGAGGCGGCGGGGTTGGCGCCGTGGCGGGCGTTGATTGGTAGGAGTGAGGTGGAGGCTAGCAGCGGACATGTCCGGCGGGGAAGGATGAAACATCCGGCGACGCGGAGGGGAATTGATCTAGTGTTTTGCCCGAAAATTCGGGGAAGGGGACTAATATATAGGTAGAGGGAGCTAGGAGAGTCCAAATGAGGCACGGTTTTTGCCCACACGATCGTGATCGAACGACCGAGAGCATGGAGGGGGTTTGGATGGGTTAGTGGGCTGATTTGGAGGGGTGCTGGGCTGCAAGGAGAAGGGGGTTTTCGGGCTACGCGGTTAACCGTTGAGGCATCAAACGACCTCCAAATGGAACGAATTTGACGGGCGGTCTACCGGTGATATACCAAGGCCACTCGGCAAATCTTGGCCCATTCCGAGAACGTTTTTCTCCCGCTCACGAAACAAGGTCTGAGAGGGGTGACGGGCGCGTGCGAGAGTGTCGGATCGCAAAATGGACAACGGGGAAAAGGACCGGATGCAAGTTTTGAAAAACATGATGATGCAATGCAGATGATGACATGGCAAAATGCAACACGCAAGCAAATGACATCGCAACGACAACGAATAAACGGAAGACACGTGGCGCATCGGATCCGGGGCGTTACAGCCGCCCCTCCCCTTCCTAGTCCAATTCGGCCCAGAGGGGGAGGGGGCACGCGGCCTTCCCTGGCCGGCCCCTCTCTCTCTCCACTAGGGCCTGACAAGGCACATTAACCCCCGGGGGTTCCGGTAACCCCTCCAACACTCCGGTAAAATCCCGATTTCACCCGGAACTCTTCCGACGTCAAATGTAGGCTTCCAATATATCAATCTTTATGTCTCGACCATTTCGAGACTCCCCGTCATGTTTGTGATCATATCCGGGACTCTGAACTACCTTCGGTACATCAAAACATATAAACTCATAATACCGATCATCACAGAACTTTAAGCGTGCGGACCCTACGCGTTCGAGAAGTATGTAGACATGACCGAGACACGTTACCGGTCAGTAACCAACAGCGGAACCTGGATGCTCATATTGGTTCCTACATATTCTACGAAGATCTTTATCGGTCAAACCGCATAACAACATACGTTGTTCCCTTTGTCGTCGGTTGCTACCTCTTGAGCACTGCGTTGGTTTTCCCTTGAAGAGGAAAGGGTGATGCAGTAAAGTAGCGTAAGTATTTCCCTCAGTTTTTGAGAACCAAGGTATCAATCCAGTAGGAGATCACGCACAAGTCCCGCGCACCTACACAAACAAATAAGAACCTCGCAACCAACGCGAAAAAGGGGTCGTCAATCCCTTCACGGTCACTTACGAGAGTGAGATCTGATAGATATGATAATATAATATTTTTGGTATTTTTATGATAAAGATGCAATGTAAAATAAAAGGCAATAAAAATAGCTAAGTGTTGGAAGATTAATATGATGGAGAATAGACCCGGGGGCCATAGGTTTCACTAGTGGCTTCTCTCAAGAGCATAAGTATTACGGTGGGTGAACAAATTACCGTCGAACAATTGATGGAATTGACCATAGTTATGAGAATATCTAGGTATGATCATGTATATAGGCATCACGTCCGTAACAAGTAGACCGAAACGATTCTGCATCTACTACTATTACTCCACACATCGACCGCTATCCAGCATGCATCTAGAGTATTAAGTTCATAAGAATGGAGTAACGCTTTAAGCAAGATGACATGATGTAGAGGGATAAACTCATGCAGTATGATATAAACCCCATCTTGTTATCCTCGATGGCAACAATACAATACGTGCCTGGCTGCCCCTGCTGTCATTGGGAAAGGACACCGCAAGATTGAACCCAAAGCTAAGCACTTCTCCCATTGCAAGAAAGATCAATCTAGTAGGCCAAACCAAACTGATAATTCGAAGAGACTTGCAAAGATAACCAAT
>NC_057808.1:18186860-18188374 GCF_018294505.1 Triticum aestivum | reverse complement strand
AAAAAACAGCAATTTGGGCTGGGCCTCCGGTTAATAGGTTAGTCCCAAAAATAATATAAAAGTGTATAATAAAGCCCATTAAACATCCAAAACAGAATATAATATAGCATGGAACAATCAAAAATTATAGATACAATGGAGACGTATCAAGCATCCCCAAGCTTAATTCCTGCTCGTCCTCGAGTAGGTAAATGATAAAAACAGAATTTTTGATGGGGAATGCTTCTTAGCATAATTTGCAATGTAATTCTCTTAATTGTGGTATGAATGTTCAGATCCGAAAGATTCAAGACAAAAGTTTAATATTGACATAAAAATAATAATACTTCAAGCATACTAACTAAGCAATTATGTCTTCTCAAAATAACATGGGCAAAGAAAGTTATCCCTACAAAATCATATAGTCTGGCTATGCTCTATCTTCATCACGCAAAGTATTTAATCATGCACAACCCCGATGACAAGCCAAGCAATTGTTTCATGCTTTTGGTGTTCTCAAACTTTTCAATCTTCACGCAATACATGAGCGTGAGCCATGGACATAGCACTATATGTGGAATAGAATGGTGGTTGTGGAGAAGACAAAAAGGAGAAGATAGTCTCACATCAACTAGGCGTATCAACGGGCTATGGAGATGCCCATTAATAGATATCAATGTGAGTGAGTAGGGATTGCCATGCAACGGATGCACTAGAGCTATAAGTATATGAAAGCTCAACAAAAGAAACTAAGTGGGTGTGCATCCAACTCGCTTGCTCACGAAGACCTAGGGCATTTTGAGGAAGCCCATCATTGGAATATACAAGTCAAGTTCTATAATGAAAAATTCCCACTAGTATATGAAAAGTGATAACATAGGAGACTCTCTATCATGAAGATCATGGTGCTACTTTGAAGCACAAGTGTGGTAAAAGGATAGTAGCATTGTCCCTTCTCTCTTTTTCTCTCATTTTTGTTGTTTAGTCCGGAGTCTCATCCCGACTTATGGGGGAATCATAGTCTCCATCATCCTTTCCTCACTTGGGACAATGCTCTAATAATGATGATCATCACACTTTTATTTTCTTTACAACTCAAGAATTACAACTCAAAACTTAGAACAAAATATGACTCTATGTGGATGCCTCCGGCGGTGTACCGGGATATGCAATGAATCAAGAGTGACATGTATGAAAGAATTATGAATAGTGGCTTTGCCACAAATATGATGTCAACTACATGATCATGCAAAGCAATATGACAATGATGAAGCGTGTCATAGTAGACGGAACGGTGGTAAGTTACATGGCAATATATCTCGGAATGGCTATGGAAATGCCATGATAGGTAGGTATGGTGGCTGTTTTGAGGAAGGTACATGGTGGGTGTATGATACCGGCGAAAAGTGCACGTTATTAGAGAGGCTAGCAATGGTGGAAGGATGAGAGTGCGTATAATCCATGGACTCAACATTAGTCATAAAGAACTCATATAATGGTTGCAAAAATCTACAAGTTATCAAAGCAAAGTATTA
>NC_057808.1:18175330-18186823 GCF_018294505.1 Triticum aestivum | reverse complement strand
GCGCATGCTCCTAGGGGTATAGATTGGTAGGAAAAGACCATCGCTCGTCCCCGACCGCCACTCATAAGGAAGACAATCAATAAATAAATCATGCTCTGACTTCATTACATAACGGTTCACCATACGTGCATGCTACGGGAATCACAAACTTCAACACAAGTATTTCTCAAATTCACAACTACTCAACTAGCATGACTCTAATATCACCATCTTCATATCTCAAAACAATTATCAAGCATCAAACTTCTCATAGTATTCATCACACTCATAAGAAAAAAAATTACTAATCTTGGATGCCTATCATAATTAAAGCAAATTACCTTGCTGTTTTGTAGGACTCTCAGAATAATATAAGTGAACCATGAGAGAAAAATAGTTTCTATAAAACAAATCCACCACCGTGCTCTAAAATATATAAGTGAAGCACTAGAGCAAAAACTATATAGTTCAAAAGATATAAGTGAAGCACATAGAGTATTCTAATAATTTCCGAATCATGTGTGTCTCTCTCAAAAGGTGTGTACAGCAAGGATGATTGTGGAAAACTAACAAACAAAGACTCAAATCATACAAGACGCTCCAAGCAAAACACATATCATGTGGTGAATAAAAATATAGCTCCAAGTAAAATTACCGATGGACGAAGACGAAAGAGGGGATGCCTTCCGGGGCATCCCCAAGCTTTGGCTTTTTGGTGTCCTTAGATTATCTTGGGATGACATGGGCATCCCCAAGCTTAGGCTCTTGCCACTCCTTGTTCCATAATCCATCAAATCTTTTACCCAAAACTTGAAAACTTGACAACACAAAACTCAACAGAAAATCTCGTGAGCTCCGTTAGCGAAAGAAAACAAAACACCACTTCAAGATACTGTATTGAAATCATTCTTCATTTATAGTGGTGTTAAACCTACTGTATTCCAACTTCTCTATGGTTTATAAATTATTTTACTAGCCATAGATTCATCAAAATTAGCAAACAACACACGAAAAACAGAATCTGTCAAAAACAGAACAGTCTGTAGTAATCTGTAACTAACGCAAACTTCTGGAACTCAAAAAATTCTGCACAAATAGGACGACCTAGACAATTTGTTTATTGATCTACTGCAATTGTAATCAATATTTTTAACAATTGTTTTAGTGAACAGAAAGTTTCTGGAATTTTCAGCAAGCTCAAATAACTATTATCCAAGAAGATCCTATAGGTTTAACTTGGCACAAACACTAATTAAAACACAAAAAAATCTAACCAGAGGCTAGATCAAAGATTTATTCCTAAACAGAAGCAGAAAGCAAAAAACTAAAATAAAATTGGGTTACCTCCCAACAAGCGCTATCGTTTAACGCCCTTAGCTAGGCATAAAAGCAAGGATAGATCTAGGTATTGCCATCTTTGGAAGGCAATCCATAAGTGGCTCTCATAATAGATTCATAAGGTAATTTTATTTTCTTTCTAGGGAAGTGTTCCATGCCTTTCCTTAACGGAAATTGGAATCTAATATTCCCTCCCTTCATATCAATAATTGCACCAATCGTTCTAAGGAAAGGTCTACCAAGAATAATAGGACATGAAGGATTGCAATCTATATCAAGAACAATAAAATCTACGGGCACATAGTTCCTATTTGCAACCATAAGAACATCATTAATTCTTCCCATAGGTTTCTTAATAGTGGAATCCGCAAGGTGCAAGTTTAAAGAGCAATCATCAAATTCACGGAAACCTAACAAATCGCACAAAGTTTTTGGAATCGTGGAAACACTAGCACCCATAATACAAAGCATAGCATTCAGGATCTTTAATTTTAATTTTAGTAGTAGGTTCCCACTCATCATAAATTTTTCTAGGGATAGAAATTTCCAACTCAAGTTTTTCTTCATAAGATTGCATCAAAGCATCAACGATATGTTTAGTAAAAGCTTTATTTTGACTATAAGCATGCGGAGAATTTAGCACGGATTGCAACAAGCAAATACAATATATCAAAGAGCAATTATCATAATTAAACTCCTTGAAATCCAAAATAGTGGGTTCATTAATATCTAAAGTTTTAACCTCTTCAATCCCACTTTTACCAACTTTATCGTCAAGATCTAAAAACTCTGAATTTTTGGGACGCCTTCTAGGTAAAGGTAACTCATATTCAGTCCCATGTTTATCAAGATTCATATTGCAAAACAAAGATTTAATAGGAGACACATCAATAACTTTTAGATCTTCATCTTTATTCTCATAAAAAATTAGAAGAACACGCTTTCACAAAGCAATCTTTCTTAGCACGCATCCTAGCGGTTCTTTCTTTGCACTCATCAATGGAAATTCTCATGGATTTGAGAGGTTCATTGATATCATGCTTAGGTGGAATAGATCTAAGTTTCAATGAATCAACATCAAGAGAAATTATATCAATGTTCCTAGCCAATTCATCAACTTTAAGCAATTTTTCTTCAAGCAAAGCATTGAAATTATTTTGTGAATTCATAAACTCCTTAACACTAGTCTCAAATTCAGAGGGCATCTTATTAAAATTTCCATAAGAATTGTTGTAGAATTACCATAATTATTAGAGGAATTACTAGGGAACGGCCTAGGATTATAGTTTCCTCTATACGCATTGTTACCAAAATTATTCGTACCAACAAAGTTCACATCCATAGATTCATTATTATTCTAAATCAAAGTAGACAAAGGCATATCATTAGGATCAGAAGAAACACTTTTAGTAGCAAATAATTTCATGAGTTCATCCATCTTTCCACTCAAAACATTAATTTCTTCTACCGCATGCACTTTTTTATTAGTAGACTTTCGGTGTGCCATTGAGAATTATTAACCATAATATTATCTAGGAGTTTAGTAACTTCTCCTAAAGTGATTTCCATAAAAGTGCCTCCCGCGGCCGAATCTAAAAGGTTTCTAGAAGCAAAATTCAATCCGGCATAAAATTTTGTATAATCATCCAAAGATTCAAACCATGTGTAGGGCAATTACGTATCATTAATTTCACCCTCTCCCAAGCTTGTGCAACATGTTCATGATCAAGTTGCTTAAAATTCATGATATCATTTCTAAGAGAGATGATTTTAGCGGGAGGAAAATACTTAGAGATAAAAGCATCTTTGCACTTATTCCATGAATTAATACTATTTTTAGGCAAAGACGAAAACCTAACTCTAGCATGATCTCTAAGCGAAAAAGGAAATAGCTTCAATTTAACAATATCATTGTCCACATCTTTCTTCTTTTGCATATCACACAAATCAATGAAGCTATTCACATGGGTAGCGGCATCTTCACTAGGAAGGCCGTCGAATTGATCTTTCATGACATGATTCAACAAAGCAGCGTTAATTTCACAAGATTCTGCATCGGTAAGAGGAGCAATCGGAGTGCTAAGAAAATCATTGTTGTTGGTATTGGTAAAGTCACACAATTTAGTATTATCTTGAGCCATCATGACAAGAAAGCAATCCAACACACGAGCAAACAAGGAGCAAGCGAAAAAGAGGCGAACGGAAAAGAGGGCGAATAAAACGGCAAGGGTGAAGTGGGGGAGAGGAAAACGAGAGGCAAATGGCAAATAATGTAATGCGAGGGATAAGAGTTTGTGATGGGTACTTGGTATGTCTTGACTTGACTTAACTTGGCTTGAATCTCCCCGGCAATGGCGCCAGAAATCCTTCTTGCTACCTCTTGAGCACTGCGTTGGTTTTCCCTTGAAGAGGAAAGGGTGATGCAGTAAAGTAGCGTAAGTATTTCCCTCAGTTTTTGAGAACCAAGGTATCAATCCAGTAGGAGATCACGCACAAGTCCCGCGCACCTACACAAACAAATAAGAACCTCGCAACCAACGCGAAAAAGGGGTCGTCAATCCCTTCACGGTCACTTACGAGAGTGAGATCTGATAGATATGATAATATAATATTTTTGGTATTTTTATGATAAAGATGCAATGTAAAATAAAAGGCAATAAAAATAGCTAAGTGTTGGAAGATTAATATGATGGAGAATAGACCCGGGGGCCATAGGTTTCACTAGTGGCTTCTCTCAAGAGCATAAGTATTACGGTGGGTGAACAAATTACCGTCGAACAATTGATGGAATTGACCATAGTTATGAGAATATCTAGGTATGATCATGTATATAGGCATCACGTCCGTAACAAGTAGACCGAAACGATTCTGCATCTACTACTATTACTCCACACATCGACCGCTATCCAGCATGCATCTAGAGTATTAAGTTCATAAGAATGGAGTAACGCTTTAAGCAAGATGACATGATGTAGAGGGATAAACTCATGCAGTATGATATAAACCCCATCTTGTTATCCTCGATGGCAACAATACAATACGTGCCTGGCTGCCCCTGCTGTCATTGGGAAAGGACACCGCAAGATTGAACCCAAAGCTAAGCACTTCTCCCATTGCAAGAAAGATCAATCTAGTAGGCCAAACCAAACTGATAATTCGAAGAGACTTGCAAAGATAACCAATAATACATAAAAGAATTCAGAGAAGATTCAAATATTGTTCATAGATAATCTCGATCATAAAACCACAATTCATCGGTCTCGACAAACACACCGCAAAAGAAGAGTTACATCAAATAGATCTCCAAGAGAATCGAGGAGAACTTTGTATTGAGATCCAAAGAGAGAGAAGAAGCCATCTAGCTAATAACTATGGACCCGAAGGTCTGAGGTAAACTACTCACACATCATCGGAGAGGCTATGGTGTTGATGTAGAAGCCCTCCGTGATCAATGCCCCCTTCGGCAGGATGCCGGAAAAGGCCCCAAGATGGGATCTCACAAGTACAGAAGGTTGTGGCGGTGGAACTAGGTTTTCGTGGATGCCTCTGATGGTTTGGGGGTACGTTGGTATATATAGGAGGAAGAAGTACGTCGGTGGAGCAACGTGGGCCCCACGAGGGTAGATGGCGCGCCCCCTGCCTCGTGCTCTCCACGTTGATTGCTTTACGTAGACTCCAAGTCATCTGTATCATGTTTGTTCTGAAAATCACGTTCCCGAAGGTTTCATTCTGTTTGGACTCCGTTTGATATTCTTTTTCTGTGAAACACTAAAATAGGCAAAAAACAGCAATTTGGGCTGGGCCTCCGGTTAATAGGTTAGTCCCAAAAATAATATAAAAGTGTATAATAAAGCCCATTAAACATCCAAAACAGAATATAATATAGCATGGAACAATCAAAAATTATAGATACAATGGAGACGTATCAAGCATCCCCAAGCTTAATTCCTGCTCGTCCTCGAGTAGGTAAATGATAAAAACAGAATTTTTGATGGGGAATGCTTCTTAGCATAATTTGCAATGTAATTCTCTTAATTGTGGTATGAATGTTCAGATCCGAAAGATTCAAGACAAAAGTTTAATATTGACATAAAAATAATAATACTTCAAGCATACTAACTAAGCAATTATGTCTTCTCAAAATAACATGGGCAAAGAAAGTTATCCCTACAAAATCATATAGTCTGGCTATGCTCTATCTTCATCACGCAAAGTATTTAATCATGCACAACCCCGATGACAAGCCAAGCAATTGTTTCATGCTTTTGGTGTTCTCAAACTTTTCAATCTTCACGCAATACATGAGCGTGAGCCATGGACATAGCACTATATGTGGAATAGAATGGTGGTTGTGGAGAAGACAAAAAGGAGAAGATAGTCTCACATCAACTAGGCGTATCAACGGGCTATGGAGATGCCCATTAATAGATATCAATGTGAGTGAGTAGGGATTGCCATGCAACGGATGCACTAGAGCTATAAGTATATGAAAGCTCAACAAAAGAAACTAAGTGGGTGTGCATCCAACTCGCTTGCTCACGAAGACCTAGGGCATTTTGAGGAAGCCCATCATTGGAATATACAAGTCAAGTTCTATAATGAAAAATTCCCACTAGTATATGAAAAGTGATAACATAGGAGACTCTCTATCATGAAGATCATGGTGCTACTTTGAAGCACAAGTGTGGTAAAAGGATAGTAGCATTGTCCCTTCTCTCTTTTTCTCTCATTTTTGTTGTTTAGTCCGGAGTCTCATCCCGACTTATGGGGGAATCATAGTCTCCATCATCCTTTCCTCACTTGGGACAATGCTCTAATAATGATGATCATCACACTTTTATTTTCTTTACAACTCAAGAATTACAACTCAAAACTTAGAACAAAATATGACTCTATGTGGATGCCTCCGGCGGTGTACCGGGATATGCAATGAATCAAGAGTGACATGTATGAAAGAATTATGAATAGTGGCTTTGCCACAAATATGATGTCAACTACATGATCATGCAAAGCAATATGACAATGATGAAGCGTGTCATAGTAGACGGAACGGTGGTAAGTTACATGGCAATATATCTCGGAATGGCTATGGAAATGCCATGATAGGTAGGTATGGTGGCTGTTTTGAGGAAGGTACATGGTGGGTGTATGATACCGGCGAAAAGTGCACGTTATTAGAGAGGCTAGCAATGGTGGAAGGATGAGAGTGCGTATAATCCATGGACTCAACATTAGTCATAAAGAACTCATATAATGGTTGCAAAAATCTACAAGTTATCAAAGCAAAGTATTACGCGCATGCTCCTAGGGGTATAGATTGGTAGGAAAAGACCATCGCTCGTCCCCGACCGCCACTCATAAGGAAGACAATCAATAAATAAATCATGCTCTGACTTCATTACATAACGGTTCACCATACGTGCATGCTACGGGAATCACAAACTTCAACACAAGTATTTCTCAAATTCACAACTACTCAACTAGCATGACTCTAATATCACCATCTTCATATCTCAAAACAATTATCAAGCATCAAACTTCTCATAGTATTCATCACACTCATAAGAAAAAAAATTACTAATCTTGGATGCCTATCATAATTAAAGCAAATTACCTTGCTGTTTTGTAGGACTCTCAGAATAATATAAGTGAACCATGAGAGAAAAATAGTTTCTATAAAACAAATCCACCACCGTGCTCTAAAATATATAAGTGAAGCACTAGAGCAAAAACTATATAGTTCAAAAGATATAAGTGAAGCACATAGAGTATTCTAATAATTTCCGAATCATGTGTGTCTCTCTCAAAAGGTGTGTACAGCAAGGATGATTGTGGAAAACTAACAAACAAAGACTCAAATCATACAAGACGCTCCAAGCAAAACACATATCATGTGGTGAATAAAAATATAGCTCCAAGTAAAATTACCGATGGACGAAGACGAAAGAGGGGATGCCTTCCGGGGCATCCCCAAGCTTTGGCTTTTTGGTGTCCTTAGATTATCTTGGGATGACATGGGCATCCCCAAGCTTAGGCTCTTGCCACTCCTTGTTCCATAATCCATCAAATCTTTTACCCAAAACTTGAAAACTTGACAACACAAAACTCAACAGAAAATCTCGTGAGCTCCGTTAGCGAAAGAAAACAAAACACCACTTCAAGATACTGTATTGAAATCATTCTTCATTTATAGTGGTGTTAAACCTACTGTATTCCAACTTCTCTATGGTTTATAAATTATTTTACTAGCCATAGATTCATCAAAATTAGCAAACAACACACGAAAAACAGAATCTGTCAAAAACAGAACAGTCTGTAGTAATCTGTAACTAACGCAAACTTCTGGAACTCAAAAAATTCTGCACAAATAGGACGACCTAGACAATTTGTTTATTGATCTACTGCAATTGTAATCAATATTTTTAACAATTGTTTTAGTGAACAGAAAGTTTCTGGAATTTTCAGCAAGCTCAAATAACTATTATCCAAGAAGATCCTATAGGTTTAACTTGGCACAAACACTAATTAAAACACAAAAAAATCTAACCAGAGGCTAGATCAAAGATTTATTCCTAAACAGAAGCAGAAAGCAAAAAACTAAAATAAAATTGGGTTACCTCCCAACAAGCGCTATCGTTTAACGCCCTTAGCTAGGCATAAAAGCAAGGATAGATCTAGGTATTGCCATCTTTGGAAGGCAATCCATAAGTGGCTCTCATAATAGATTCATAAGGTAATTTTATTTTCTTTCTAGGGAAGTGTTCCATGCCTTTCCTTAACGGAAATTGGAATCTAATATTCCCTCCCTTCATATCAATAATTGCACCAATCGTTCTAAGGAAAGGTCTACCAAGAATAATAGGACATGAAGGATTGCAATCTATATCAAGAACAATAAAATCTACGGGCACATAGTTCCTATTTGCAACCATAAGAACATCATTAATTCTTCCCATAGGTTTCTTAATAGTGGAATCCGCAAGGTGCAAGTTTAAAGAGCAATCATCAAATTCACGGAAACCTAACAAATCGCACAAAGTTTTTGGAATCGTGGAAACACTAGCACCCATAATACAAAGCATAGCATTCAGGATCTTTAATTTTAATTTTAGTAGTAGGTTCCCACTCATCATAAATTTTTCTAGGGATAGAAATTTCCAACTCAAGTTTTTCTTCATAAGATTGCATCAAAGCATCAACGATATGTTTAGTAAAAGCTTTATTTTGACTATAAGCATGCGGAGAATTTAGCACGGATTGCAACAAGCAAATACAATATATCAAAGAGCAATTATCATAATTAAACTCCTTGAAATCCAAAATAGTGGGTTCATTAATATCTAAAGTTTTAACCTCTTCAATCCCACTTTTACCAACTTTATCGTCAAGATCTAAAAACTCTGAATTTTTGGGACGCCTTCTAGGTAAAGGTAACTCATATTCAGTCCCATGTTTATCAAGATTCATATTGCAAAACAAAGATTTAATAGGAGACACATCAATAACTTTTAGATCTTCATCTTTATTCTCATAAAAAATTAGAAGAACACGCTTTCACAAAGCAATCTTTCTTAGCACGCATCCTAGCGGTTCTTTCTTTGCACTCATCAATGGAAATTCTCATGGATTTGAGAGGTTCATTGATATCATGCTTAGGTGGAATAGATCTAAGTTTCAATGAATCAACATCAAGAGAAATTATATCAATGTTCCTAGCCAATTCATCAACTTTAAGCAATTTTTCTTCAAGCAAAGCATTGAAATTATTTTGTGAATTCATAAACTCCTTAACACTAGTCTCAAATTCAGAGGGCATCTTATTAAAATTTCCATAAGAATTGTTGTAGAATTACCATAATTATTAGAGGAATTACTAGGGAACGGCCTAGGATTATAGTTTCCTCTATACGCATTGTTACCAAAATTATTCGTACCAACAAAGTTCACATCCATAGATTCATTATTATTCTAAATCAAAGTAGACAAAGGCATATCATTAGGATCAGAAGAAACACTTTTAGTAGCAAATAATTTCATGAGTTCATCCATCTTTCCACTCAAAACATTAATTTCTTCTACCGCATGCACTTTTTTATTAGTAGACTTTCGGTGTGCCATTGAGAATTATTAACCATAATATTATCTAGGAGTTTAGTAACTTCTCCTAAAGTGATTTCCATAAAAGTGCCTCCCGCGGCCGAATCTAAAAGGTTTCTAGAAGCAAAATTCAATCCGGCATAAAATTTTGTATAATCATCCAAAGATTCAAACCATGTGTAGGGCAATTACGTATCATTAATTTCACCCTCTCCCAAGCTTGTGCAACATGTTCATGATCAAGTTGCTTAAAATTCATGATATCATTTCTAAGAGAGATGATTTTAGCGGGAGGAAAATACTTAGAGATAAAAGCATCTTTGCACTTATTCCATGAATTAATACTATTTTTAGGCAAAGACGAAAACCTAACTCTAGCATGATCTCTAAGCGAAAAAGGAAATAGCTTCAATTTAACAATATCATTGTCCACATCTTTCTTCTTTTGCATATCACACAAATCAATGAAGCTATTCACATGGGTAGCGGCATCTTCACTAGGAAGGCCGTCGAATTGATCTTTCATGACATGATTCAACAAAGCAGCGTTAATTTCACAAGATTCTGCATCGGTAAGAGGAGCAATCGGAGTGCTAAGAAAATCATTGTTGTTGGTATTGGTAAAGTCACACAATTTAGTATTATCTTGAGCCATCATGACAAGAAAGCAATCCAACACACGAGCAAACAAGGAGCAAGCGAAAAAGAGGCGAACGGAAAAGAGGGCGAATAAAACGGCAAGGGTGAAGTGGGGGAGAGGAAAACGAGAGGCAAATGGCAAATAATGTAATGCGAGGGATAAGAGTTTGTGATGGGTACTTGGTATGTCTTGACTTGACTTAACTTGGCTTGAATCTCCCCGGCAATGGCGCCAGAAATCCTTCTTGCTACCTCTTGAGCACTGCGTTGGTTTTCCCTTGAAGAGGAAAGGGTGATGCAGTAAAGTAGCGTAAGTATTTCCCTCAGTTTTTGAGAACCAAAGTATCAATCCAGTAGGAGATCACGCACAAGTCCCGTGCACCTACACAAACAAATAAGAACCTGGCAACGCGAAAAAGGGGTTGTCAATCCCTTCACGATCACTTACGAGTGTGATCTGATAGATATGATAAGATAATATTTTTGGTATTTTTATTATAAAGAAGCAAAGTAAAATAAACGGCAATAAAAATAGTTAAGTGTTGGAAGATTAATCATGATGGAGAATAGACCCGGGGGCCATAGGTTTCACTAGTGGCTTCTCTCTAGAGCATAAGTATTACAGTGGGTGAACAAATTACTGTCGAACAATTGATAGAATTGAGCATAGTTATGAGAATATCTAGGTATGATCATGTATATAGGCATCACGTCCGTAACAAGTAGACCGAAATGATTCTGCATCTACTACTATTACTCCACACATCGACCGCTATCCTGCATGCATCTAGAGTATTAAGTTCATAAGAACGGAGTAACGCTTTAAGCAAGATGACATGATGTAGAGGGATAAACTCATGCAATATGATATAAACCCCATCTTGTTATCCTCGATGGCAACAATACAATATGTGACTTGCTGCCCCTGCTGTCACTGGGAAAGGACACCGCAAGATTGAACCCAAAGCTAAGCACTTCTCCCATTGCAAGAAAGATCAATCTAGTAGGCCAAACCAAACTGATAATTTGAAGAGACTTGAAAAGATAACCAATCATACATAAAAGAATTCAGAGAAGATTCAAATATTGTTCATAGATAATCTTGATCATAAAACCACAATTCATCGGTCTCGACAAACACACCGCAAACGTTGAGTTACATCAAATAGATCTCCAAGAGAATCGAGGAGAACTTTGTATTGAGATCCAAAGAGAGAGAAGAAGCCATCTAGCTAATAACTATGGACCCGAAGGTCTGGTAAACTACTCACACATCATCGGAGAGGCTATGGTGTTGATGTAGAAGCCCTCCGTGATCAATGCCCCCTCCGGTAGGACGCCAGAAAAGGCCTCAAGATGGGATCTCACGGGTACAGATGGTTGCGGTGGTGGAACTAGGTTTTCGTGGATGCCTCTGATGGTTTGGGGGTACGTAGGTAT